>NW_024470726.1:4516308-4736308 GCF_017639515.1 Carcharodon carcharias
GAGGTTACAGAGATAGGGAGTGGTCTAGGGGCTGGAGGAGTTTACAGGGTTAGGGCGGGGTGTAGGGGCTGAAGGTGGTTACAGAGATAGGGATGGGATGTAGAGGCTGAAGGAGATTACAGAGATAGGGTGGGTTGTTGGGGCTGGAGGATGTTACAGAGATAGGGAGGAGTGTAGGGGCTGGAGGATTTTACAGAGATAGGGAGGGGTGTAGGGGCTGGAGGATTTTACAGAGAAAGGGAGGGGTGTTGGGGCTGGAGGAGGATACAGAGATAGGGAGGGGTGTAGGGCTGGAGGAGGTTACAGAGATAGGGAGGGGTGTAGGGGCTGGAGGAGGTTACAGAAATAGGGACGAGTGTAGGGGCTAAAGGAGGTTACAGAGATTGGGAGGGGTGTAGGGGCTGGACGAGGTTACAGAGACCAAGAGGGGTGTAGCGGCTGGAGGAGGTTACAGAGACCAAGAGGGGTGTAGGGGCTGGAGGAATTTACAGAGATAGGGAGTGGTGTAGGGGCTGGAGGAGTTTACAGGGAAAGGGAGGGGTGTAGGGGCTGAAGGTGGTTACAGAGATAGGGAGTGGAAGTAGAGGCTGGAGGAGGTTACAGAGATGCGGAGGGGTGTAGGGAATGGAGGACGTTACAGAGATTTGTAGGGGTGTAGGGGCTGGAGGAATTTACAGAGATAGGGAGGGGTGTAGGGGCTGGAGAAGATTACAGAGAGAGGGAGGGGTGTAGGGGCTGGAGGAGGTTACAGAAATAGGGAGGGGTGTAGGGGTTGGAGGATGTTACAGAGATAGGGAGTGATTTAGGAGCTGGAGGAAGTTACAGAGATGGGGAGGGGTGCAGGGATTGGAGGAGGTTACAGAGATAGTGAGGGGTGTAGGTGCTGGAGGAGGTTACTGAGATAGGGAGGGGTGTCGTGGCTGGAGTAGGTTACAGTGACCGAGAGGGGTGTAGGGGCTGGAGGAGGTTACAGAGACCAGGAGGGGTGTAGGGGCTGGACGAGGTTACAGAGACAGGGAGGGGTGTAGTGGCTGGAGGAGGTTACAGAGACCGGGAGGCGTGAGGGGGTGGAGGAGGTTACAGAGACCAGGATGGGTGTAGGGGCTGGAGGAGGATACAGAAATAGGGAGGGTTGTTGGGGCTGGAGGATGTTACAGAGATAGGGAGGAGTCTATGGTCTGGAGGATTTTACAGAGATTGGGAGGGTTGTAGGGGCTGGAGGATTTTACAGAGATAGGGAGGGGTGTTGAGGCTGGAGGAGGTTACAGAGATAGCGAGGGGTGTAGGGGCTGGAGGAGGTTACAGAGATAGGGAGGGGTGTAGGGGCTGGAGGAGGTTACAGAAATTGGGAGTTGTGTAGGGCTGGAGGAGGTGACAGAGATAGGGAGGGGTGTAGGGGCTGGAGGAAGTTACAGAGATGGGGAGGGGTGTAGGGACTGGAGGAGGTTACAGAGATAGGGAGGTGTGAAGGGGCTGGAGGAGGTTACAGAGACCGGGAGGGGTGTAGGGGCTGGAGGAGGTTACAGAGATAGGGAGTTGTGCAGGGCTGGAGGAGGTTACAGAGATAGGGAGCGTTGAAGGGACTGGAGGACGTTACAGAGATTGGGAGGGGTGTAGGGGCTGGAGGAGGTTACAGTGATAGGGAGGGGTGTTGGGGGTGGAGGAGGTTACAGAGGTATGGCGGGGTGTAGGGGCTGGAGGGGGTTACAGAGACAGGGAGGGGTGTAGTTGTTGGAGGAGGTTACAGATATAGGGAGGGGTGTAGGGGCTGGCGGAGTTTACAGAGACAGGGAGGGGTGTAGGGCTGGAGGAGATTACAGAGATATGGAGGTGTGTAGGGACTGGAGTTGGTTACAGAGATAGGGAGGGGTTTAGGGACTGGAGTTGGTTACAGAGATTGGGAGGGCTTTAGCGGCTGGAGGAGGTTACAGAGATAGGGAGGGGTGTAGGGGCTGAAGGTGGTTACAGAGATTGGGAGGGGTGTAGGGACTGCAGGTGGTTACATAGATAGGGAGGTGTGTAGCGGCTGGAGGAGTTTACAGAGATAGGGAGGGGTGTTGGAGTAAGAGGAGGTTACAGAGATAGGGAGTGATGTAGGGGCTGCAGGAGGTCACAGAGAGAGGGAGTGGTGTAGGAGCTGGAGGATGTTACACAGATAGGGAGGGATGGAGGGAATGGTGGAGGTTACAGAGTTAGGGAGGGGTGTAGGGACTGGAGGTGGTTACAGAGATAGTGAGGGGTGTACAGGCTGGAGGAGGTTACAGAGATAGGGAGGGGTATAGGGGCTGGAGGAGGTTACAGAGATAGGGAGGGGTGCAGGGACCGGAGGTGGTTACAGAGACAGGGAGGGGTGTAGGGGCTGGAGGAGGTTACAGAGATAGGGAGGGCTTTAGGGGCTGGAGGAGGTTACAGAGATAGGGAGGGCTTTAAGGGCTGGAGAAGTTTACAGAGATTGGGAGGGGTGTAAGGGCTAGAGGAGGTTACAGAGATAGGGAGGGCTTTATGGGCTGGAGAAGTTTACAGAGATTGGGAGGGGTGTAAGGGCTAGAGGAGGTTCCAGAAATAGGGAGGAGTGTAGGGGCTAAAGGAGGTTACAGAGATTGGGAGGGGTGTAGGGGCTGGAGGAGGTTAAAGAGACCAAGAGGGGTGTAGGGGCTGGAGGAGGTTACAGTGATAGGGAGGGTTGTAGGACCTGGAGGAGGTTACAAAGATAGGGAGGTGTGTACAGAATGGAGGAGGTTACTGAGACAGGGAGGTTACAGAGATAGGGAGAGGTGCAGGGGCTGGATAAGATCACAGAGATAGGGAGGTGTGTAGGGGCTGGAGGAGGTTAGAGATAGGGAGGGGTGTAGGGACTGGAGGTGATTACAGAGATAGGGAGGGGTGTAGCGGCTGGAGGAGTTTACAGAGATAGGGAGGGGTGCAGGAGCTGGTGGATGTTACAGAGATAGAGAGTGTTGTAGGGGCTGCAGGAGGTTACAGAGATAGGGAGTGGTGTTGGTGCGGAAGGAGGTTACAGAGATAGGGAGGGATGTAGGAGCTGGAGGTGGTTACAGAGATAGGGAGGGGTGTAGGGGCTGAAGGAGGTTACAGAGATATGGAGAGGTGCAGATGCTGGATAAGGTTACAGAGATAGGTAGGGGTGTAGGGGCTGGAGGAGGTTACAGAGATAGGGAGGGGTGTAGGGACTGGAGGTGATTACAGAGATAGGGAGGGGTGTAGCGGCTGGAGGAGTTTACAGAGATAGGGATGGGTGTAGGAGCTGGTGGAGGTTACAGTGATAGGGAGAGGTGTAGGGGCTGCAGGAGGTTAAAGAGATAGGGAGTGGTGTAGGAGCTGGAGGAGGTTACAGAGATAGGGATGGATGTAGGGGCTGGAGGAGGTTAAAGAGATAGGGAGGGGTGTAGGGGCTGGAGGAGGTTACAGAGATTGGGAGGGGTGTAGGGGCTAGAGGAGGTTACAGAGATAGGTAGGGGTGTCGGGGCTGGAGGAGGTTAAAGAAATAGGGAGTTGTGTAGGGCTGGAGGAGGTTACAGAGATAGGGAGGGATGTAGGGGCTGGAGGAAGTTACAGAGATCGGGAGGGGTGTAGGGATTGGAGGAGGTTACTGAGATAGTGAGGGTTGTAGGGGCTGGAGGAGGTTACAGAGACCAAGAGGCGTGTAGGGGCTGGAGGAGGTTACAGAGATAGAGAGGGGTGTAGGAGCTGGAGCATGTTACAGAGATAGGGAGGGGTGTAGGGGCTGAAGGGATTTACAGAGATAGAGAGTGGTGTAGGGTCTGGAGTGGTTACAGAGATACGGAGGGGTGTAGGGGCTGGAAGAGGATACAGAAATAGGGAGGGGTGTAGGGGCTGGAGGAGGTTACAGAGATAGGGAGGGGTGTTGGGGCTGGAAGAGGTTACAGAGCCCGGCAGGTGTCTAGGGGCTGGAGGACGTTACAGAGTCCAGAATGGGTGTAGGGGCTGGTGGAGGTTACAGAGATAGGGAGTGGTCTAGGGGCTGGAGGAGTTTACAGGGATAGGGATGGGATGTAGAGGCTGAAGGAGATTACAGAGATAGGGTGGGTTGTTGGGGCTGGAGGATGTTACAGAGATAGGGAGGAGTGTAGGGGCTGGAGGATTTTACAGAGATTGGGAGGGGTGTAGTGGCTGGAGGATTTTACAGAGATAGGGAGGGGTGTTGGGGCTGGAGGAGGTTACAGAGATAGGGAGGGGTGAAGAGGCTGGAGGAGTTTACAGAGGTAGGGAGGGGTGTAGGGGCTGGATGAGTTTACAGAGATAGGGAGGGGAGTAGGGGCTGGAGGAGTTTACAGATATTGGGAGTTGTGTAGGGCTGGAGGAGGTTACAGAGGTAGGGAGGGGTGTAGGGGCTGGTGGAGGTTACAGAGAGAGTGAGGGGTGTAGGGGCTGGAGGGGATTACAGAGATAGGGAGGAGTGTAGAGGTTGGAGGAGGTTACAGAGATAGGGAGGGGTGTAGGGGCTGGCGGAGGTTACAGAGACAGGGAGGGGTGTAGGGCTGGAGGAGGTTACAGAGATAGGGAGGAGTGTAGGTGCTGGAGGAGGTTACAGAGATAGGCAGGGGTGTAGGGGCTGGAGAAGGTTACAGAGACCGAGAGGGGTGTAGGGGCTGGAGGACGTTACAGAGTCCAGGAGGGGTGAAGGGGCTGGAGGAGGTTACAGAGATAGGGAGGGGTGTAGGGGCTGGAGGAGGTTACAGAGCCCGGCAGGTGTGTAGGGGCTGGAGGACGTTACAGAGTCCAGAATGGGTGTAGGGGCTGGAGGAGTTTACAGAGATAGGGAGTGGTCTAGGGACTGGAGGAGTTTACAGGGATAGGGAGGGGTGTAGGGGCTGAAGGTGGTTACAGAGATAGGGATGGGATGTAGAGGCTGGAGGAGATTACAGAGATAGGGTGGGTTGTTGGGGCTGGAGGATGTTACAGAGATAGGGAGGAGTGTAGGGGCTGGAGGAGGTTACAGAGATAGGGAGGGGTGTAGGGTCTGGAGAAGGTTACAGAAATAGGGAGGGGTGTAGGGCCGGAGGAGGCTACAGAAATAGGGAGGGGTGTAGGGGCTGGAGGATGTTACGGAGATAGGGAGGGTTGCTGGGCTGGAGGAGGTTACAGTGATACGGAGGTGTGTAGGCACTGGCGGAGCTTACAGAGATAGGGAGGGGTGTAGATGCCGGAGGAGGTTACAGAGATAGGGAGGTGTGTAGGGGCTGGAGGAGGTTACAGAGATAGGGAGGGGTGTAGTGGCTGGAGGAGGTTACAGAGATAGGGAGGGTAGTAGTGGCTGGAGGAGGTCACAGATATAGGGAGGGGTGTAGGGAATGGAGGACGTTACAGAGATTGGGAGGCGTGTAGGGGCTGGAGGAGGTTACAGAGATAGGGAGGGGTGTAGGGGCTGGAGAAGGTTACAGAGATAGGGAGGGGTGTAGGGCCGGAGGAGGCTACAGAAATAGGGAGGTGTGTAGGGGCTGGAGGATGTTACAGAGATAGGGAGGGATGTAGGTGCTGGAGGAAGTTACAGAGATGGGGTGGGGTGTAGGGGCTGGAGGATGTTACAGAGATAGGGAGGGATGTAGGTGCTGGAGGAAGTTACAGAGATGCGGTGGGGTGTAGGGGCTGGAGGATGTTACAGAGATAGGGAGGGATGTAGGTGCTGGAGGAAGTTACAGAGATAGGGAGGGGTGTAGGTGCTGGAGGAGGTTACAGAGATAGGGTGGGGTGTAGGGGCTAGAGGAGGTTACAGAGACCGAGAGGGTTGTAGGGGCTGGAGGTGGTTACAGAGACCAGGAGGGGTGTAGGGGCTGGAGGAGGTTACAGAGATAGGGAGGGGTGTAGGGGCTGGAGGAGGTTACAGAGACCGGGAGGTGTGAGGGGTTGGAGGAGGTTACAGAGAAAGGGAGGGGGTGTAGGGGCTGGAGGAGGTTACAGAGATAGGGAGGGGTGTAGGGGCTGGAGGAGGTTACAGAGATAGGGAGGGGTGTAGGTGCTGGAGGAGGTTACAGAGATAGGCACGGGTGTAGGGGCTGGAGGAGGTTACAGAGACCGAGAGGGGTGTAGGGGCTGGAGGATGTTACAGAGACCAGGAGGGGTGTAGGGGCTGGAGGAGGTTACAGAGATAGGGAGGGGTGTTGGGGCTGGAAGAGGTTACAGAGCCCGGCAGGTGTCTAGGGGCTGGAGTACGTTAGAGAGTCCAGAATGGGTGTAGGGGCTGGTGGAGGTTACAGAGATAGGGAGTGGTCTAGGGGCTGGAGGAGTTTACAGGGATAGGGATGGGATGTAGAGGCTGAAGGAGATTACAGAGATAGGGTGGGTTGTTGGGGCTGGAGGATGTTACAGAGATAGGGAGGAGTGTAGGGGCTGGAGGATTTTACAGAGATTGGGAGGGGTGTAGTGGCTGGAGGATTTTACAGAGATAGGGAGGGGTGTTGGGGCTGGAGGAGGTTACAGAGATAGGGAGGGGTGAAGAGGCTGGAGGAGTTTACAGAGATAGGGAGGGGTGTAGGGGCTGGATGAGTTTACAGAGATAGGGAGGGGAGTAGGGGCTGGAGGAGTTTACAGATATTGGGAGTTGTGTAGGGCTGGAGGAGGTTACAGAGGTAGGGAGGGGTGTAGGGGCTGGTGGAGGTTACAGAGAGAGTGAGGGGTGTAGGGGCTGGAGGGGATTACAGAGATAGGGAGGAGTGTAGAGGTTGGAGGAGGTTACAGAGATAGGGAGGGGTGTAGGGGCTGGCGGAGGTTACAGAGACAGGGAGGGGTGTAGGGCTGGAGGAGGTTACAGAGATATGGAGGGGTGTAGGGACTGGAGGTGGTTACAGAGATAGGGAGGGGTTTAGGGACTGGAGGTGGTTACAGAGGTAGGGAGGGGTGTAGGGGCTGGAGGAGGTTACAGAGATTGGGAGGTGTGTAGGGACTGGAGGTGGTTACATAGATAGGGAGGGGTGTAGGGGCTGGAGGAGTTTACAGAGATAGGGAGGGGTGTAGGAGTTGGCGGAGGTTACAGAGATAGGGAGTTGTGTAGGGGTTGCAGGAGGTTACAGAGATAGGGATTGGTGTAGGAGCTGGAGGAAGTTACACAGATAGGGAGGGATGGAGGGAATGGTGGAGGTTACAGAATTAGGGAGCGGTGTAGGGACTGGAGGTGGTTACAGAGATAGTGAGGGGTGTACAGACTGGAGGAGGTTACAGAGATAGGGAGGGGTGTAGGGGCTGGAGGAGGTTACAGACATAGGGAGGGCTTTAGGGGCTGGAGGAGATTACAGAGACGGAGAGGGTGTGTAGGGGCTGGAGGAGGTTACGGAGATAGGGAGTCTTGCTGGGCTGGAGGAGGTTACAGTGATACGGAGGGGTGTAGTGACTGGAGGAGGTTACAACGATAAGGGAGGGGTGTAGGCACTGGCGGAGCTTACAGAGATAGGGAGGGGTGTAGATGCCGGAGGAGGTTACAGAGATAGGGAGGTGTGTAGGGGCTGGAGGAGGTTACAGAGATAGGGAGGGTAGTAGTGGCTGGAGGAGGTCACAGATATAGGGAGGGGTGTAGGGAATGGAGGTCGTTACAGAGATTGGGAGGCGTGTAGGGGCTGGAGGAGGTTACAGAGATAGGGAGGGGTGTAGGGGCTGGAGAAGGTTACAGATATAGGGAGGGATGTAGGTGCTGGAGGAAGTTACAGAGATGGGGAGGGGTGTAGGGGCTCGAGGATGTTACAGAGATAGGGAGGGATGTAGGTGCTGGAGGAATTTACAGAGATAGGGAGGGGTGTAGTTGCTGGAGGAGGTTACAGAGATAGGGTGGGGTGTAGGGGCTAGAGGAGGTTACAGAGACCGAGAGGGTTGTAGGGGCTGGAGGTGGTTACAGAGACCAGGAGGGGTGTAGGGGCTGGAGGAGGTTACAGAGATAGGGAGGGGTGTAGGGGCTGGAGGAGGTTACAGAGACCGGGAGGTGTGAGGGGTTGGAGGAGGTTACAGAGAAAGGGAGGGGGTGTAGGGGCTGGAGGAGGTTACAGAGATAGGGAGGGGTGTAGGGGCTGGAGGAGGTTACAGAGATAGGGAGGGGTGTAGGTGCTGGAGGAGGTTACAGAGATAGGCACGGGTGTAGGGGCTGGAGGAGGTTACAGAGATAGGGAGGGGTGTAGGGGCTGGAAGAGGTTACAGAGCCCGGCAGGTGTCTAGGGGCTGGAGGAAGTTACAGAGTCCAGAATGGGTGTAGGGGCTGGTGGAGGTTACAGAGATAGGGAGTGGTCTAGGGGCTGGAGGAGTTTACAGGGATAGGGATGGGATGTAGAGGCTGAAGGAGATTACAGAGATAGGGTGGGTTGTTGGGGCTGGAGGATGTTACAGAGATAGGGAGGAGTGTAGGGGCTGGAGGATTTTACAGAGATTGGGAGGGGTGTAGTGGCTGGAGGATTTTACAGAGATAGGGAGGGGTGTTGGGGCTGGAGGAGGTTACAGAGATAGGGAGGGGTGTAGGGCTGGACGAGGTTACAGAGATAGGGAGGGGTGTAGGGGCTGGAGGAGGTTACAGAAATAGGGAGGAGTGTAGGGGCTAAAGGAGGTTACAGAGATTGGGAGGGGTGTAGGGGCTGGAGGAGGTTACAGACACCAAGAGGGGTGTAGGGGCTGGAGGAGGTTACAGAGACCAAGAGGGGTGTAGGGGCTGGAGGAGTTTACAGAGATAGGGAGTGGTTTAGGGGCTGGAGGAGTTTACAGGGAAAGGGAGGGGTGTAGGGGCTGAAGGTGGTTACAGAGATAGGGAGTGGAAGTAGAGGCTGGAGGAGGTTACAGAGATGGGGAGGGGTGTAGGGAATGGAGGACGTTACAGAGATTGGGAGGGGTGTAGGGGCTGGAGGAGTTTACAGAGTTAGGGAAGGGTGTAGGGGCTGGAGAAGGTTACAGAGAGAGGGAGGGGTGTAGGGGCTGGAGGAGGTTACAGAAATAGGGAGGGGTGTAGGGGTTGGAGCATGTTACAGAGATACGGAGGGATTTAGGGGCTGGAGGAAGTTACAGAGATGGGGAGGGATGTAGGGATTGGAGGAGGTTACAGAGATAGTGAGGGGTGTAGGTGCTGGAGGAGGTTACTGAGATAGGGAGGGGTGTAGTGGCTGGAGGAGGTTACAGTGACCGAGAGGGGTGTAGGGGCTGGAGGAGGTTACAGAGACCAGGAGGGGTGTAGGGGCTGGAGGAGGTTACAGAGATAGGGAGGGGTGTAGTGGCTGGAGGAGGTTACAGAGACCGGGAGGCGTGAGGTGTTGGAGGAGGTTACAGAGACCAGGATGTGTGTAGGGGCTGGAGGAGGATACAGAGATAAGGAGGTTTGTTGGGGCTGGAGGATGTTACAGAGATAGGGAGAAGTCTAGGGTCTGGAGGATTTTACAGAGATTGGGAAGGTTGTAGGGACTGGAGGATTTTACAGAGATAGGGAGTGTTGTAGGGGCTGGAGGAGGTTACAGAGATAGGGAGGGGTGTAGGGGCTTGATGAGGTTACAGAGATAGGGAGGGGTGTAGGGGCTGGAGGAAGTTACAGAGATAGGGAGGGGATTAGGGGCTGGAGAAGGTTACAGAGATAGGGAGGGGTGTAGGGGCTGGAGGAGGTTACAGAGATAGGGATTTGTGCAGGGCTGGTGCAGGTTACAGAGATAGGGAGCGGTGAAGGGACGGGAGGACGTTACAGAGATTGGGAGGGGTGTAGGGGCTGGAGGTCGTTACAGAGATAGGGAGGGGTGTAGGGACTGGAGGACGTTACAGAGATTCGGAAGGGTGTAGGGGCTGGTGGAGGTTACAGAGACCAAGAGGGGTGTAGGGGCTGGAGGAGGTTACAGAGATAGGGAGGGGTGTAAGGGCTGGAGGAGGTTACAGAGATAGGGAGTTGTGTAGGGATGGAGGAGGTTACAGAGACAGGGAGGAGTGTTGGGACTGGAGGACGTTACAGAGATTGGGAGAGGTTTAGGGGCTGGAGGAGGTTACAGAGATAGGGAGGGGTGTCGGGGCTGGAGGAGGTTACAGAGATAGGGAGGGTGTAGGGGCTGGTGGAGGTGACAGAAATAGGGAGGTGTGTAGGGGCTGGAGGATGTTACCGAGATAGGGAGGCATGTAGGGGCTGGAGGAAGTTACAGAGATGGGGAGGGGTGTTGGGATTGGAGGAGGTTACAGAGATAGGTTGCGGTGTAGGTGCTGGAGGAGGTAACAGAGATAGGGAGGGGTGTAGGGGCTGGAGGAGGTTACAGAGACCGAGAGGGGTGTAGCGGCTGGAGGAGGTTACAGAGACCAGGACGGGTGTAGGGGCTGGAGGAGGTTACAGAGACCGGGAGGTGTTTAGGGGCTGGAGGAGGTTACAGAGATTGGGAGTGGTGTAGGGGCTGCAGGAGGTTACAGAGATAGGGAGTGGTGTAGGAGCTGGAGGAGGTTACACAGGTAGGGAGGGAAGGAGGGAATGGTGGAGGTTACAGAGTTAGGGAGGGGTGTAGGGACTGGAGGTGGTTACAGAGATAGTGAGGGGTGCACAGGCTGGAGGAGGTTACAGAGATAGGGAGGGTTGTAGGGGCTGGATGAGGTTACAGGGATAGGGATGGGTGCAAGGACCGGAGGTGGTTACTGAGATAGGGAGGGGTGTAGGGGATGGAGGAGGTTACAGAGATAGGGAGGGCTTTAGAGGCTGGAGGAGGTTACAGAGATAGGGAGGGGTGCATGGACCGGAGGTGGTTACTGAGATAGGGAGGGGTGTAGGGGCTGGAGGAGGTTACAGAGATAGGGAGGGCTTTAGGGGCTGGAGGAGCTTACAGAGACGGAGAGGGTGTGTAGGGGCTGGAGGAGGTTAAGGAGATAGGGAGGGTTCCTGGGCTGGAGGTGGTTACAGAGATACGGAGGGGTGTAGTGACTGGAGGAGGTTACAAAGATAGGGAGGGGTGTAGGCACTGGCGGAGGTTACAGAGTTGGGAGGGTTGTAGATGCCGGAGGAGGTTACCGAGATAGGGAGGAGTGTAGGGGCTGGAGGAGGTTACAGAGATAGGGAGGGGTGTACTGGCTGAAGGAGGTTACAGAGATAGGGAGGGTTGTAGGGGCTGGAGGAGGTTACAGAGATAGGGAGGGTTGTAGGGAATGGAGGACGTTACAGAGATTGGGAGGGGTGTAGGTGCTGGAGGAGGTTACAGAGATAGGGAGGGGTGTATGGGCTGGAGAAGGTTACAGAGATAGGGTGGGGTGTAATGGCTGGAGGAGGTTACAGAAATAGGGAGGGGTGTAGGGGCTGGAGGATGTTACAGAGATAGGGAGGGATGTAGGGGCTGGAGGAAGTTACAGAGATGGGGAGGGGTGTAGGGATTGGAGGAGGTTACAGAGATAGGGAGTGGTGTCAGTGGTGGAGAAGGTTACAGAGATAGGGAGGGATGTAGGGGCTGGAGGAAGTTACAGAGACCGAGAGGGGTGTAGGGGCTGGAGGAGGTTACTGAGCTAGGGAGGGGTGTAGGGGCTGGAGGATTTTACAGACATAGGGAGGGGTGCAGGGGCTGGGGGAGGTTACAGAGATAGGGAGGGGTGTAGAGGCCGGAGGAGGTTACAGAGATAGGGAGGGGTGTAGGGGCTGGAGGAGGTTACATAGATAGGGAGGGGTGTAGGGGCTGGAGGAGGTTACAGAAATTTGGAGTTGTGTAGGGTTGGAGGAGGTTACAGAGATAGGGAGGGGTGCAGGGGCTGGAGAAGGATACAGAGATAGGGAGGGGTGTACGGGCTTGAGGGGGTTACAGAGACAGGGAGGGGTGTAGGGGCTGGAGGAGTTTTGAGAGATAGGGAGGGGAATAGGGGCTGGAGAAGGTTACAGAGATAGGGAGGGTTGTAGGGGCTGGAGGAGGTTACAGGGATGGGGATGGGTGCAAGGACCGGAGGTGGTTACTGAGATAGGGATGGGTGTAGGGGCTTGAGGAGGTTACAGAGATAGGGAGGGCTTTATAGGCTGGAGGAGGTTACAGAGATAGGGAGGGGTGCAGGGACCGGAGGTGGTTACTGAGATAGGGAGGGGTGTAGGGGCTGGAGGAGGTTACAGAGATAGGGAGGGCTTTAGGGACTGGAGGAGGTTACAGAGACGGAGAGGGTGTGTAGGGGCTGGAGGAGGTTACGGAGATAGGGAGGGTTCCTGGGCTGGAGGTGGTTACAGAGATACGGAGGGGTGTAGTGACTGGAGGAGGTTACAAAGATAGGGAGGGGTGTAGGCACTGGCGGAGGTTACAGAGATAGGGAGGGGTGTAGATGCCGGAGGAGGTTACAGAGATAGGGAGGTGTTTAGGGGCTGGAGGAGGTTACAGAGATAGGGAGGGGTGTACTGACTGGAGGAGGTTACAGAGATAGGGAGGGTTGTAGGGGCTGGAGGAGGTTACAGAGATAGGGAGGGTTGTAGGGAATGGAGGACGTTACAGAGATTGGGAGGGGTGTAGGTGCTGGAGGAGGTTACAGAGATAGGGAGGGGTGTATGGGCTGGAGAAGGTTACAGAGATAGGGAGGGGTGTAAGGGCTGGAGGAGGTTACAGAAATAGGGAGGGGTGTAGGGGCTGGAGGATGTTACAGCGATAGGGAGGGATGTAGGGGCTGGAGGAAGTTACAGAGATGGGGAGGGGTGTAGGGATTGGAGGAGGTTACAGAGATAGGGAGTGGTGTCAGTGGTGGAGAAGGTTACAGAGATAGGGAGGGGTGTAGGGGCTGGAGGAAGTTACAGAGACCGAGAGGGGTGTAGGGGCTGGAGGAGGTTACTGAGCTAGGGAGGGGTGTAGGGGCTGGAGGCGGTTACAGAGATAGGGAGTGGTGTAGGGTCTGGAGGAGTTTACAGGGAAAGGGAGGGGTGTAGGGGCTGAAGGTGGTTACAGAGATAGGGAGTGGATGTAGTGTTTGGACGATGTTACAGAGATAGGGAGTGTTGTTGGGGCTGGAGGATGTTACAGAGATAGTGAGGGGTGTAGGGTCTGGAGGAGGTTAGAGAGATAGGGAGGTGTGAAGGGGCTGGAGGAGGTTACAGAGATAGGGAGGGGTGTTGAGGCTGGAGGAGGTTACAGAGATAGCGAGGGGTGTAGGGGCTGTAGGAGGTTACAGAGACAGGGAGGGGTGCAGGGGCTGGAGGAGGTTACAGAAATTGGGAGTTGTGTAGGGCTGGAGGAGGTGACAGAGATAGGGAGGGGTGTAGGGGCTGGAGGAAGCTACAGAGATGGGGAGGGGTGTAGGGATTGGAGGAGGTTACAGAGATAGGGAGGTGTGAAGGGGCTGGAGGAGGTTACAGAGACCGGGAGGGGTGTAGGGGCTGGAGGAGGTTACAGAGATAGGGAGGGGTGTAGCGGCGGGAGCAGGTTACAGAAATATGGAGTTGTGTAGTGCTGGAGGAGGTTACAGAGATAGCGAGGGGTGTAGGGGCTTGCGGAGGTTACAGAGATAGGGAGGGGTGTAGGGGCTGGAGGAGGTTACAGAGATAGGGAGTTGTGTAGGGCTGGAGGAGTTTACAGAGATAGGGAGCGTTGAAGGGACTGGAGGACGTTACAGAGATTGGGAGGGGTGTAGGGGCTGGAGGAGGTTACAGTGATAGGGAGGGGTGTTGGGGGTGGAGGAGGTTACAGAGGTAGGGAGGGGTGTAGGGGCTGGAGGAGGTTACAGAGACAGGGAGGGATGTAGGGGCTGGAGGGGGTTACAGAGACAGGGAGGGGTGTAGTTGTTGGAGGAGGTTACAGATATAGGGAGGGGTGTAGGGGCTGGCGGAGTTTACAGAGACAGGGAGGGGTGTAGGGCTGGAGGAGGTTACAGAGATATGGAGGTGTGTAGGGACTGGAGGTGGTTACAGAGATTGGGAGGGGTTTAGCGGCTGGAGGAGGTTACAGAGATAGGGAGGGGTGTAGGGGCTGGAGGTGGTTACAGAGATTGGGAGGGGTGTAGGGACTGCAGGTGGTTACATAGATAGGGAGGTGTGTAGCGGCTGGAGGAGTTTACAGAGATAGGGAGGGGTGTTGGGGGTGGAGGATTTTACAGAGATAGGGAGTGGTGTAGGGGCTGCAGGAGGTTACAGAGATAGGGAGTGGTGTAGGAGCTGGAGGATGTTACACAGATAGGGTGGGATGGAGGGAATGGTGGAGGTTACAGAGTTAGGGAGGGGTGTAGGGACTGGAGGTGCTTACAGAGATAGTGAGGGGTGTACAGGCTGGAGGAGGTTACAGAGATAGGGAGGGGTGTAGGGGCTGGAGGAGGTTACAGAGATAGGGAGGGGTGTAGGGGCTGGAGGAGGTTACAGAGATAGGGAGGGTGCAGGGACCGGAGGTGGTTACAGAGACAGGGAGGGGTGTAGGGGCTGGAGGAGGTTACAGAGATAGGGAGGGTTTTAGGGGCTGGAGGAGGTTACAGAGATAGGGAGGGGTGCAGGGACCGGAGTTGGTTACAGAGATAGTGAGGGCTTTATGGGCTGGAGAAGTTTACAGAGATTGGGAGGGGTGTAAGGGCTAGAGGAGGTTACAGAGATAGGGAGCGGTGTATGGGCTGGAGAAGTTTACAGAGATTGGGAGGTGTGTAAGGGCTGGAGGAGGTTACAGAAATAGGGAGGGGTGTAGGGGCTGGAGGATGTTAGAGATAGGGAGGAATGTAGGGGCTGGAGGAAGTTACAGAGATGGGGAGGGGTGTAGGGAATGGAGGAGGTTACAGAGATAGGGAGGGGTGTCGGTGCTGGAGGAGGTTACAGAGATAGGGAGGGGTGTAGGGGCTGGAGGAGGTTACAGAGACCGAGAGGGGTGTAGGGGCTGGAGGAGGTTACAGAGACCAGGAGGGGTGTAGGGGCTGGAGGAGGTTACAGAGACCGAGAGGGGTGTAGCGGCTGGAGGAGTTTACAGAGATAGGGAGTGGATGTAGAGGCTGGAGGAGGTTACAGAGATAGGGAGGGTTATTGGGGCTGGAGGATGTTACAGAGAGAAGGAGAAGTCTAGGGTCTGGAGGATTTTACAGAGATTGGGAGGGGTGTAGGTGCTGGAGGATTTTACAGAGATAGGGAGTGGTGTAGGGGCTGCAGGAGGTTAGAGATAGGGAGTGGTGTAGGAGCTGGAGGATGTTACACAGATAGGGAGGGATGGAGGGAATGGTGGAGGTTACAGAGTTAGGGAGGGGTGTAGGGACTGGAGGTGGTTACAGAGATAGTGAGGGGTGTACAGGCTGGAGGAGGTTACAGAGATAGGGAGGGGTGTAGGGGCTGGAGGAGGTTACAGAGATAGGGAGGGGTGCAGGGACCGGAGGTGGTTACAGAGACAGGGAGGGGTGTAGGGGCTGGAGGAGGTTACAGAGATAGGGAGGGTTTTAGGGGCTGGAGGAGGTTACAGAGATAGGGAGGGGTGCAGGGACCGGAGGTGGTTACAGAGGTAGGGAGGGCTTTATGGGCTGGAGAAGTTTACAGAGATTGGGAGGGGTGTAAGGGCTAGAGGAGGTTACAGAGATAGGGAGGGGTGTATGGGCTGGAGAAGTTTACAGAGATTGGGAGGGGTGTAAGGGCTGGAGGAGGTTACAGAAATAGGGAGGGGTGTAGGGGCTGGAGGATGTTACAGAGATAGGGAGGGATGTAGGGGCTGGAGGAAGTTACAGAGATGGGGAGGGGTGTAGGGATTGGAGGAGGTTACAGAGATAGGGAGGGGTGTCGGTGCTGGAGGAGGTTACAGAGTTAGGGAGGGGTGTAGGGGCTGGAGGAGGTTACAGAGACCGAGAGGGGTGTAGGGGCTGGAGGAGGTTACAGAGACCAGGAGGGGTGTAGCGGCTGGAGGAGTTTACAGAGATAGGCAGTGGTGTAGGGGCTGGAGGAGTTTACAGGGAAAGGGAGGGGTGTAGGGGCTGAAGGTGGTTACAGAGATAGGGAGTGGATGTAGAGGCTGGAGGAGGTTACAGAGATAGGGAGGGTTATTGGGGCTGGAGGATGTTACAGAGAGAAGGAGAAGTGTAGGGTCTGGAGGATTTTACAGAGATTGGGAGGGGTGTAGGGGCTGGAGGATTTTACGGAGATAGGGAGGGGTGTAGGGGCTGGAGGAGTTTACAGAGATAGGGAGGGGTGTAGAGGCTGGAGGAGGTTACAGAGATAGGGAGGGGTGCAGGGGCTGGAGGAGGTTACAGAAATTGGGTGTTGTGTAGGGCTGGAGGAGGTGACAGAGATAGGGAGGGGTGTAGGGGCTGGCGGAAGTTACAGAGATGGGGAGGGGTGTAGGGATTGGAGGAGTTTACAGAGATAGGGAGGGGTGTAGGGGCTGGAGGAGGTTAGAGAGACCGGGAGGGGTGTAGTGGCGGGAGCAGGTTACAGAAATAGGGAGTTGTGTAGTGCTGGAGGAGGTTACAGAGATAGCGAGGGGTGTAGGGGCTTGATGAGGTTACAGAGATAGGGAGGGGTGTAGGGGCTGGAGGAAGTTACAGAGATAGGGAGGGGATTAGGGGCTGGAGAAGGTTACAGAGATAGGGAGGGGTGTAGGGGCTGGAGGAGGTTACAGAGATAGGGATTTGTGCAGGGCTGGTGCAGGTTACAGAGATAGGGAGCGGTGAAGGGACGGGAGGACGTTACAGAGATTGGGAGGGGTGTAGGGGCTGGAGGTCGTTACAGAGATAGGGAGGGGTGTAGGGACTGGAGGACGTTACAGAGATTCGGAAGGGTGTAGGGGCTGGTGGAGGTTACAGAGACCAAGAGGGGTGTAGGGGCTGGAGGAGGTTACAGAGATAGGGAGGGGTGTAAGGGCTGGAGGAGGTTACAGAGATAGGGAGTTGTGTAGGGATGGAGGAGGTTACAGAGACAGGGAGGAGTGTTGGGACTGGAGGACGTTACAGAGATTGGGAGAGGTTTAGGGGCTGGAGGAGGTTACAGAGATAGGGAGGGGTGTCGGGGCTGGAGGAGGTTACAGAGATAGGGAGGGTGTAGGGGCTGGTGGAGGTGACAGAAATAGGGAGGTGTGTAGGGGCTGGAGGATGTTACCGAGATAGGGAGGCATGTAGGGGCTGGAGGAAGTTACAGAGATGGGGAGGGGTGTTGGGATTGGAGGAGGTTACAGAGATAGGTTGCGGTGTAGGTGCTGGAGGAGGTAACAGAGATAGGGAGGGGTGTAGGGGCTGGAGGAGGTTACAGAGACCGAGAGGGGTGTAGCGGCTGGAGGAGGTTACAGAGACCAGGACGGGTGTAGGGGCTGGAGGAGGTTACAGAGACCGGGAGGTGTTTAGGGGCTGGAGGAGGTTACAGAGATTGGGAGTGGTGTAGGGGCTGCAGGAGGTTACAGAGATAGGGAGTGGTGTAGGAGCTGGAGGAGGTTACACAGGTAGGGAGGGAAGGAGGGAATGGTGGAGGTTACAGAGTTAGGGAGGGGTGTAGGGACTGGAGGTGGTTACAGAGATAGTGAGGGGTGCACAGGCTGGAGGAGGTTACAGAGATAGGGAGGGTTGTAGGGGCTGGATGAGGTTACAGGGATAGGGATGGGTGCAAGGACCGGAGGTGGTTACTGAGATAGGGAGGGGTGTAGGGGATGGAGGAGGTTACAGAGATAGGGAGGGCTTTAGAGGCTGGAGGAGGTTACAGAGATAGGGAGGGGTGCATGGACCGGAGGTGGTTACTGAGATAGGGAGGGGTGTAGGGGCTGGAGGAGGTTACAGAGATAGGGAGGGCTTTAGGGGCTGGAGGAGCTTACAGAGACGGAGAGGGTGTGTAGGGGCTGGAGGAGGTTAAGGAGATAGGGAGGGTTCCTGGGCTGGAGGTGGTTACAGAGATACGGAGGGGTGTAGTGACTGGAGGAGGTTACAAAGATAGGGAGGGGTGTAGGCACTGGCGGAGGTTACAGAGTTGGGAGGGTTGTAGATGCCGGAGGAGGTTACCGAGATAGGGAGGAGTGTAGGGGCTGGAGGAGGTTACAGAGATAGGGAGGGGTGTACTGGCTGAAGGAGGTTACAGAGATAGGGAGGGTTGTAGGGGCTGGAGGAGGTTACAGAGATAGGGAGGGTTGTAGGGAATGGAGGACGTTACAGAGATTGGGAGGGGTGTAGGTGCTGGAGGAGGTTACAGAGATAGGGAGGGGTGTATGGGCTGGAGAAGGTTACAGAGATAGGGTGGGGTGTAATGGCTGGAGGAGGTTACAGAAATAGGGAGGGGTGTAGGGGCTGGAGGATGTTACAGAGATAGGGAGGGATGTAGGGGCTGGAGGAAGTTACAGAGATGGGGAGGGGTGTAGGGATTGGAGGAGGTTACAGAGATAGGGAGTGGTGTCAGTGGTGGAGAAGGTTACAGAGATAGGGAGGGATGTAGGGGCTGGAGGAAGTTACAGAGACCGAGAGGGGTGTAGGGGCTGGAGGAGGTTACTGAGCTAGGGAGGGGTGTAGGGGCTGGAGGATTTTACAGACATAGGGAGGGGTGCAGGGGCTGGGGGAGGTTACAGAGATAGGGAGGGGTGTAGAGGCCGGAGGAGGTTACAGAGATAGGGAGGGGTGTAGGGGCTGGAGGAGGTTACATAGATAGGGAGGGGTGTAGGGGCTGGAGGAGGTTACAGAAATTTGGAGTTGTGTAGGGTTGGAGGAGGTTACAGAGATAGGGAGGGGTGCAGGGGCTGGAGGAAGTTACAGAGATGGGGAGGGGTGTAGGGGCTTGAGGAGGTTACAGAGATCGGGAGGGGTGTAGGGGCTGGAGGAAGTTACAGAGATAGGGAGGGGAATAGGGGCTGGAGAAGGTTACAGAGATAGGGAGGGTTGTAGGGGCTGGAGGAGGTTACAGGGATGGGGATGGGTGCAAGGACCGGAGGTGGTTACTGAGATAGGGATGGGTGTAGGGGCTTGAGGAGGTTACAGAGATAGGGAGGGCTTTATAGGCTGGAGGAGGTTACAGAGATAGGGAGGGGTGCAGGGACCGGAGGTGGTTACTGAGATAGGGAGGGGTGTAGGGGCTGGAGGAGGTTACAGAGATAGGGAGGGCTTTAGGGACTGGAGGAGGTTACAGAGACGGAGAGGGTGTGTAGGGGCTGGAGGAGGTTACGGAGATAGGGAGGGTTCCTGGGCTGGAGGTGGTTACAGAGATACGGAGGGGTGTAGTGACTGGAGGAGGTTACAAAGATAGGGAGGGGTGTAGGCACTGGCGGAGGTTACAGAGATAGGGAGGGGTGTAGATGCCGGAGGAGGTTACAGAGATAGGGAGGTGTTTAGGGGCTGGAGGAGGTTACAGAGATAGGGAGGGGTGTACTGACTGGAGGAGGTTACAGAGATAGGGAGGGTTGTAGGGGCTGGAGGAGGTTACAGAGATAGGGAGGGTTGTAGGGAATGGAGGACGTTACAGAGATTGGGAGGGGTGTAGGTGCTGGAGGAGGTTACAGAGATAGGGAGGGGTGTATGGGCTGGAGAAGGTTACAGAGATAGGGAGGGGTGTAAGGGCTGGAGGAGGTTACAGAAATAGGGAGGGGTGTAGGGGCTGGAGGATGTTACAGCGATAGGGAGGGATGTAGGGGCTGGAGGAAGTTACAGAGATGGGGAGGGGTGTAGGGATTGGAGGAGGTTACAGAGATAGGGAGTGGTGTCAGTGGTGGAGAAGGTTACAGAGATAGGGAGGGGTGTAGGGGCTGGAGGAAGTTACAGAGACCGAGAGGGGTGTAGGGGCTGGAGGAGGTTACTGAGCTAGGGAGGGGTGTAGGGGCTGGAGGCGGTTACAGAGATAGGGAGTGGTGTAGGGTCTGGAGGAGTTTACAGGGAAAGGGAGGGGTGTAGGGGCTGAAGGTGGTTACAGAGATAGGGAGTGGATGTAGTGTTTGGACGATGTTACAGAGATAGGGAGTGTTGTTGGGGCTGGAGGATGTTACAGAGATAGGGAGAAGTCTAGGGTGTGGAGGATTTTACAGAGATTGGGAGGGGTGTAGGGGCTGGAGGATTTTACAGACATAGGGAGGGGTGTAGGGGCTGGAGGAGGTTACAGAAATTTGGAGTTGTGTAGGGTTGGAGGAGGTTACAGAGATAGGGAGGGGTGTAGGGGCTGGAGGAAGTTACAGAGATGGGGAGGGGTGTAGGGGCTTGAGGAGGTTACAGAGATCGGGAGGGGTGTAGGGGCTGGAGGAAGTTACAGAGATAGGGAGGGGAATAGGGGCTGGAGAAGGTTACAGAGATAGGGAGGGGTGTAGGGGCTGGAGGAGGTTACAGAGATAGGGAGTGGATGTAGAGGCTGGAGGAGGCAACAGAGATGGGGAGGGTTATTGGGGCTGGAGGATGTTACAGAGAGAAGGAGAAGTCTAGGGTCTGGAGGATTTTACAGAGATTGGGAGGGGTGTAGGGGCTGGAGGATTTTACAGAGATAGGGAGGGGTGTAGGGACCGGAGGTGGTTACAGAGATAGCGAGGGCTTTAGGGGCTGCAGGAGCTTACAGAGACGGAGAGGGTGTGTAGGGGCTGGAGGAGGTTACGGAGATAGGGAGGGTTCCTGGGCTGGAGGTGGTTACAGAGATACGGAGGGGTGTAGTGACTGGAGGAGGTTACAAAGATAGGGAGGGGTGTAGGCACTGGCGGAGGTTACAGAGATAGGGAGGGGTGTAGATGCCGGAGGAGGTTACAGAGATAGGGAGGTGTTTAGGGGCTGGAGGAGGTTACAGAGATAGGGAGGGGTGTACTGACTGGAGGAGGTTACAGAGATAGGGAGGGTTGTAGGGGCTGGAGGAGGTTACAGAGATAGGGAGGGTTGTAGGGAATGGAGGACGTTACAGAGATTGGGAGGGGTGTAGGTGCTGGAGGAGGTTACAGAGATAGGGAGGGGTGTATGGGCTGGAGAAGGTTACAGAGATAGGGAGGGGTGTAAGGGCTGGAGGAGGTTACAGAAATAGGGAGGGGTGTAGGGGCTGGAGGATGTTACAGAGATAGGGAGGGATGTAGGGGCTGGAGGAAGTTACAGAGATGGGGAGGGGTGTAGGGATTGGAGGAGGTTACAGAGATAGGGAGTGGTGTCAGTGGTGGAGAAGGTTACAGAGATAGGGAGGGGTGTAGGGGCTGGAGGAAGTTACAGAGACCGAGAGGGGTGTAGGGGCTGGAGGAGGTTACTGAGCTAGGGAGGGGTGTAGGGGCTGGAGGCGGTTACAGAGATAGGGAGTGGTGTAGGGTCTGGAGGAGTTTACAGGGAAAGGGAGGGGTGTAGGGGCTGAAGGTGGTTACAGAGATAGGGAGTGGATGTAGTGTTTGGACGATGTTACAGAGATAGGGAGTGTTGTTGGGGCTGGAGGATGTTACAGAGATAGGGAGAAGTCTAGGGTGTGGAGGATTTTACAGAGATTGGGAGGGGTGTAGGGGCTGGAGGATTTTACAGACATAGGAAGGGGTGTAGGGGCTGGGGGAGGTTACAGAGATAGGGAGGGGTGTAGAGGCCGGAGGAGGTTACAGAGATAGGGAGGGGTGTAGGGGCTGGAGGAGGTTACAGAAATTTGGAGTTGTGTAGGGTTGGAGGAGGTTACAGAGATAGGGAGGGGTGTAGGGGCTGGAGGAAGTTACAGAGATGGGGAGGGGTGTAGGGGCTGGAGAAGGTTACAGAGATAGGGAGGGGTGTAGGGGCTGGAGGAGGTTACAGAGATAGGGAGTGGATGTAGAGGCTGGAGGAGGCAACAGAGATGGGGAGGGTTATTGGGGCTGGAGGATGTTACAGAGAGAAGGAGAAGTCTAGGGTCTGGAGGATTTTACAGAGATTGGGAGGGGTGTAGGGGCTGGAGGATTTTACAGGGATAGGGAGGGGTGTAGGGGCTGGAGGAGGTTACAGAGATGGGGAGCGGTGTAGAGGCTGGAGGAGGTTACAGAGATAGGGAGGGGTGTAGGGGCTGGAGGAGGTTACAGAGACCGGGAGGTGTGAGGGGGTGGAGGAGGTTACAGAGACCAGGATGGGTGTAGGGGCTGGAGGAGGATACGGAGATAGGGATTGGTGTAGGGGCTGGAGGAGTTTACAGGGAAAGGGAGGGGTGTAGGGGCTGAAGGTGGGTCCAGAGATAGGGAGTGGATGTAGAGGCTGGACGAGCTTACAGAGACCGGGAGGGTTGTTGGGCTGGAGGATGTTACAGAGATAGGGAGAAGTCTAGGGCCTGGAGGATTTTACAGAGATTGGGAGGGGTGTAGGGGCTGGAGGATTTTACAGAGATAGGGAGGGTTGTAGGGGCTGGAGGAGGTTACAGAGATAGGGAGGGGTATAGAGGCTGGAGGAGGTTACAGAGATAGGGAGGGGTGTAGGGGCTGGAGGAGGTCACAGAGTTAGGGAGGGGTGTAGGGGCTGGAGGAGGTTACAGAAATTGGGAGTTGTGTAGGGCTGGAGGAGGTGACAGAGATAGGGAGGGGTGCAGGGGCTGGAGGAAGTTACAGAGATGGGGAGGCTTGTAGGGATTGGAGGAGGTTACAGAGATAAGGAGGTGTGAAGGGGCTGGAGGAGGTTACAGAGACCGGGAGGGGTGTAGGGGCGGAAGCAGGTTACAGAAATAGGGAGATGTGTAGTGCTGGAGGAGGTTACAGAGATAGCGAGGGGTGTAGGGGCTTGAGGAGTTTACAGAGATAGGGAGGGGTGTAGGGGCTGGAGGAGGTTACAGAGATAGGGAGTTGTGTAGGGCTGGAGGAGGTTACAGAGATAGGGAGCGGTGAAGGGACTGGAGGACGTTACAGAGATTGGGAGGGGTGTAGGGGCTGGAGGAGGTTACAGTGATAGGGAGGGGTGTTGGGGGTGGAGGAGGTTACAGAGGTAGGGGTGTAGGGGCTGGAGGAGGTTACAGAGACAGGGAGGGATGTAGGGGCTGGAGGGGGTTACAGAGATAGGGAGGGGTGTAGTCGTTGGAGGAGGTTACAGATATAGGGAGGGGTGTAGGGGCTGGCGGAGGTTACAGAGACAGGGAGGGGTGTAGGGCTGGAGGAGATTACAGAGATATGGAGGTGTGTAGGGACTGGAGTTGGTTACAGAGATAGGGAGGGGTGTAGGGACTGGGGGTGGTTACAGAGATTGGGAGGGGTTTAGTGACTGGAGGAGGTTACAGAGATAGGGAGGGGTGAAGGGGCTGCAGGTGGTTACAGAGATTGGGAGGGGTGTAGGGACTGCAGGTGGTTACATAGATAGGGGGGTGTGTAGCGGCTGGAGGAGTTTACAGAGATAGGGAGGGATGGAGGGAATGGTGGAGGTTACAGAGTTAGGGAGGGGTGTAGGGACTGGAGGTGGTTATAGAGATAGTGAGGGGTGTACAGGCTGGAGGAGGTTACAGAGATAGGGAGGGGTGTAGGGGCTGGAGGAGGTTACAGAGATAGGGAGGGGTGCTGGGAGCGGAGGTTGTTACAGAGACAGGGAGGGGTGTAGGGGCTGGAGGAGGTTACAGAGATAGGGAGGGCTTTAGGGGCTGGAGGAGGTTACAGAGATAGGGAGGGGTGCAGGGACCGGAGGTGGTTACAGAGATAGGGAGGGCTTTATGGGCTGGAGAAATTTACAGAGATTGGGATGGGTGTAAGGGCTGGAGGAGGTTACAGAGATAGGGAGGGGTGTATGGGCTGGAGAAGTTTACAGAGATTGGGAGGGGTGTAAGGGCTGGAGGAGGTTACAGAAATAGGGAGGGGTGTAGGGGCTGGAGGATGTTACAGAGATAGGGAGGGATGTAGGGGCTGGAGGAATTTACAGAGATGGGGATGGGTGTAGGGATTGGAGGAGGTTACAGAGAAAGGGAGGGGTGTCGGTGCTGGAGGAGGTTACAGAGGTAGGGAGGGGTGTAGGGGCTGGAGGAGGTTACAGAGACCGAGAGGGGTGTAGGGGCTGGAGGAGGTTACAGAGACTAGGAGGGGTGTGGGGGCTGGAGGAGTTTACAGAGATAGGGAGTGGTGTAGGGGCTGGAGGAGGTTACAGAGATAGGGAGGGTTATTGGGGCTGGAGGATGTTACAGAGAGAAGGAGAAGTCTAGGGTCTGGAGGATTTTACAGACATAGGGAGGGGTGTAGAGGCTGGAGGATTTTACAGAGATAGGGAGGGGTGTAGGGGCTGGAGGAGGTTACAGAGATCGGGAGGGGTGTAGGGGCTGGAGGAAGTTACAGAGATAGGGAGGGGAATAGGGGCTGGAGAAGGTTACAGAGATAGGGAGGGTTGTAGGGGCTGGAGGAGGTTACAGGGATAGGGATGGGTGCAAGGACCGGAGGTGGTTACTGAGATAGGGAGATGTGTAGGGGCTGGAGGAGGTTACAGAGATAGGGAGGGCTTTAGAGGCTGGAGGAGGTTACAGAGATAGGGAGGGGTGCAGGGACCGGAGGTGGTTACTGAGATAGGGAGGGGTGTAGGGGCTGGAGGAGGTTACAGAGATAGGGAGGGCTTTAGGGGCTGGAGGAGGTTACAGAGATAGGGAGGGGTGCAGGGACCGGAGGTGGTTACAGAGATAGGGAGGGCTTTAGGGGCTGGAGGAGCTTACAGAGACGGAGAGGGTGTGTAGGGGCTGGAGGAGGTTACGGAGATAGGGAGGGTTCCTGGCCTGGAGGTGGTTACAGAGATACGGAGGGGTGTAGTGACTGGAGGAGGTTACAAAGATAGGGAGGGGTGTAGGCACTGGCGGAGGTTACAGAGATAGGGTGGTGTTTAGGGGCTGGAGGAGGTTACAGAGATAGGGAGGGGTGTACTGACTGGAGGAGGTTACAGAGATAGGGAGGGTTGTAGGGGCTGGAGGAGGTTACAGAGATAGGGAGGGTTGTAGGGAATGGAGGACGTTACAGAGATTGGGAGGGGTGTAGGTGCTGGAGGAGGTTACAGAGATAGGGAGGGGTGTATGGGTTGGAGAAGGTTACAGAGATAGGGAGGGGTGTAAGGGCTGGAGGAGGTTACAGAAATAGGGAGGGGTGTAGGGGCTGGAGGATGTTACAGAGATAGGGAGGGATGTAGGGGCTGGAGGAAGTTACAGAGATGGGGAGGGGTGTAGGGATTGGAGGAGGTTACAGAGATAGGGAGTGGTGTCAGTGGTGGAGAAGGTTACAGAGATAGGGAGGGGTGTAGGGGCTGGAGGAGGTTACTGAGCTAGGGAGGGGTGTAGGGGCTGGAGGCGGTTACAGAGATAGGGAGTGGTGTAGGGTCTGGAGGAGTTTACAGGGAAAGGGAGGGGTGTAGGGGCTGAAGGTGGTTACAGAGATAGGGAGTGGATGTAGCGTCTGGACGACGTTACAGAGATAGGGAGTGTTGTTGGGGCTGGAGGATGTTACAGAGATAGGGAGAAGTCTAGGGTGTGGACGATTTTACAGAGATTGGGAGGGGTGTAGGGGCTGGAGGATTTTACAGACATAGGGAGGGGTGTAGGGGCTGGGGGAGGTTACAGAGATAGGGAGGGGTGTAGAGGCCGGAGGAGGTTACAGAGATAGGGAGGGGTGTAGGGGCTGGAAGAGGTTACATAGATAGGGAGGGGTGTAGGGGCTGGAGGAGGTTACAGAAATTTGGAGTTGTGTAGGGTTGGAGGAGGTTACAGAGATAGGGAGGGGTGTAGGGGCTGGAGGAAGTTACAGAGATGGGGAGGGGTGTAGGGGCTTGAGGAGGTTACAGAGATCGGGAGGGGTGTAGGGGCTGGAGGAAGTTACAGAGATAGGGAGGGGAATAGGGGCTGGACAAGGTTACAGAGATAGGGAGGGGTGTAGTGGCTGGAGGAGGTTACAGAGATAGGGAGGGGTGAAGGGGCTGCAGGTGGTTACAGAGATTGGGAGGGGTGTAGGGACTGCAGGTGGTTACATAGATAGGGGGGTGTGTAGCGGCTGGAGGTGTTTACAGTGATAGGGAGGGATGGAGGGAATGGTGGAGGTTACAGAGTTAGGGAGGGGTGTAGGGACTGGAGGTGGTTATAGAGATAGTGAGGGGTGTACAGGCTGGAGGAGGTTACAGAGATAGGGAGGGGTGTAGGGGCTGGAGGAGGTTACAGAGATAGGGAGGGGTGCTGGGAGCGGAGGTTGTTACAGAGACAGGGAGGGGTGTAGGGGCTGGAGGAGGTTACAGAGATAGGGAGGGCTTTAGGGGCTGGAGGAGGTTACAGAGATAGGGAGGGGTGCAGGGACCGGAGGTGGTTACAGAGATAGGGAGGGCTTTATGGGCTGGAGAAATTTACAGAGATTGGGATGGGTGTAAGGGTTGGATGAGGTTACAGAGATAGGGAGGGGTGTATGGGCTGGAGAAGTTTACAGAGATTGGGAGGGGTGTAAGGGCTGGAGGAGGTTACAGAAATAGGGAGGGGTGTAGGGGCTGGAGGATGTTACAGAGATAGGGAGGGATGTAGGGGCTGGAGGAATTTACAGAGATGGGGATGGGTGTAGGGATTGGAGGAGGTTACAGAGAAAGGGAGGGGTGTCGGTGCTGGAGGAGGTTACAGAGGTAGGGAGGGGTGTAGGGGCTGGAGGAGGTTACAGAGACCGAGAGGGGTGTAGGGGCTGGAGGAGGTTACAGAGACTAGGAGGGGTGTGGGGGCTGGAGGAGTTTACAGAGATAGGGAGTGGTGTAGGGGCTGGAGGAGTTTACAGGGAAAGGGAGGGGTGTAGGGGCTGAAGGTGGTTACAGAGATAGGGAGTGGATGTAGAGGCTGGAGGAGGTTACAGAGATAGGGAGGGTTATTGGGGCTGGAGGATGTTACAGAGAGAAGGAGAAGTCTAGGGTCTGGAGGATTTTACAGACATAGGGAGGGGTGTAGAGGCTGGAGGATTTTACAGAGATAGGGAGGGGTGTAGGGGCTGGAGGAGGTTACAGAGATCGGGAGGGGTGTAGGGGCTGGAGGAAGTTACAGAGATAGGGAGGGGAATAGGGGCTGGAGAAGGTTACAGAGATAGGGAGGGTTGTAGGGGCTGGAGGAGGTTACAGGGATAGGGATGGGTGCAAGGACCGGAGGTGGTTACTGAGATAGGGAGATGTGTAGGGGCTGGAGGAGGTTACAGAGATAGGGAGGGCTTTAGAGGCTGGAGGAGGTTACAGAGATAGGGAGGGGTGCAGGGACCGGAGGTGGTTACTGAGATAGGGAGGGGTGTAGGGGCTGGAGGAGGTTACAGAGATAGGGAGGGCTTTAGGGGCTGGAGGAGGTTACAGAGATAGGGAGGGGTGCAGGGACCGGAGGTGGTTACAGAGATAGGGAGGGCTTTAGGGGCTGGAGGAGCTTACAGAGACGGAGAGGGTGTGTAGGGGCTGGAGGAGGTTACGGAGATAGGGAGGGTTCCTGGCCTGGAGGTGGTTACAGAGATACGGAGGGGTGTAGTGACTGGAGGAGGTTACAAAGATAGGGAGGGGTGTAGGCACTGGCGGAGGTTACAGAGATAGGGTGGTGTTTAGGGGCTGGAGGAGGTTACAGAGATAGGGAGGGGTGTACTGACTGGAGGAGGTTACAGAGATAGGGAGGGTTGTAGGGGCTGGAGGAGGTTACAGAGATAGGGAGGGTTGTAGGGAATGGAGGACGTTACAGAGATTGGGAGGGGTGTAGGTGCTGGAGGAGGTTACAGAGATAGGGAGGGGTGTATGGGCTGGAGAAGGTTACAGAGATAGGGAGGGGTGTAAGGGCTGGAGGAGGTTACAGAAATAGGGAGGGGTGTAGGGGCTGGAGGATGTTACAGAGATAGGGAGGGATGTAGGGGCTGGAGGAAGTTACAGAGATGGGGAGGGGTGTAGGGATTGGAGGAGGTTACAGAGATAGGGAGTGGTGTCAGTGGTGGAGAAGGTTACAGAGATAGGGAGGGGTGTAGGGGCTGGCGGAGGTTACTGAGCTAGGGAGGGGTGTAGGGGCTGGAGGCGGTTACAGAGATAGGGAGTGGTGTAGGGTCTGGAGGAGTTTACAGGGAAAGGGAGGGGTGTAGGGGCTGAAGGTGGTTACAGAGATAGGGAGTGGATGTAGCGTCTGGACGACGTTACAGAGATAGGGAGTGTTGTTGGGGCTGGAGGATGTTACAGAGATAGGGAGAAGTCTAGGGTGTGGACGATTTTACAGAGATTGGGAGGGGTGTAGGGGCTGGAGGATTTTACAGACATAGGGAGGGGTGTAGGGGCTGGGGGAGGTTACAGAGATAGGGAGGGGTGTAGAGGCCGGAGGAGGTTACAGAGATAGGGAGGGGTGTAGGGGCTGGAGGAGGTTACATAGATAGGGAGGGGTGTAGGGGCTGGAGGAGGTTACAGAAATTTGGAGTTGTGTAGGGTTGGAGGAGGTTACAGAGATAGGGAGGGG
Organism: Carcharodon carcharias; assembly: GCF_017639515.1. NCBI lineage: Eukaryota > Metazoa > Chordata > Chondrichthyes > Lamniformes > Lamnidae > Carcharodon > Carcharodon carcharias. Next base: position 4,544,435 of record NW_024470726.1, read on the forward strand.
TGTAGGGGCTGGAGGAAGTTACAGAGATGGGGAGGGGTGTAGGGGCTTGAGGAGGTTACAGAGATCGGGAGGGGTGTAGGGGCTGGAGGAAGTTACAGAGATAGGGAGGGGAATAGGGGCTGGACAAGGTTACAGAGATAGGGAGGGGTGTAGGGGCTGGAGGAGGTTACAGAGATAGGGAGTGGATGTAGAGGCTGGAGGAGGCAACAGAGATGGGGAGGGTTATTGGGGCTGGAGGATGTTACAGAGAGAAGGAGAAGTCTAGGGTCTGGAGGATTTTACAGAGATTGGGAGGGGTGTAGGGGCTGGAGGATTTTACAGAGATAGGGAGGGGTGTAGGGGCTGGAGGAGGTTACAGAGATGGGGAGCGGTGTAGAGGCTGGAGGAGGTTACAGAGATAGGGAGGGGTGTAGGGGCTGGAGGAGGTTACAGAGATGGGGAGCGGTGTAGAGGCTGGAGGAGGTTACAGAGATAGGGAGTGGTGTAGGGGCTGGAGGAGTTTACAGGGAAAGGGAGGGGTGTAGGGGCTGAAGGTGGGTCCAGAGATAGGGAGTGGATGTAGAGGCTGGACGAGGTTACAGAGATAGGGAGGGTTGTTGGGCTGGAGGATGTTACAGAGATTGGGAGGGGTGTAGGGGCTGGAGGATTTTACAGAGATAGGGAGGGTTGTAGGGGCTGGAGGAGGTTACAGAGATAGGGAGGGGTATAGAGGCTGGAGGAGGTTACAGAGATAGGGAGGGGTGTAGGGGCTGGAGGAGGTCACAGAGTTAGGGAGGGGTGTAGGGGCTGGAGGAGGTTACAGAAATTGGGAGTTGTGTAGGGCTGGAGGAGGTGACAGAGATAGGGAGGGGTGTAGGGGCTGGAGGAAGTTACAGAGATGGGGAGGCTTGTAGGGATTGGAGGAGGTTACAGAGATAAGGAGGTGTGAAGCGGCTGGAGTTGGTTACAGAGATAGGGAGGGGTGTAGGGACTGGGGGTGGTTACAGAGATTGGGAGGGGTTTAGTGGCTGGAGGAGGTTACAGAGATAGGGAGGGGTGAAGGGGCTGGAGGTGGTTACAGAGATTGGGAGGGGTGTAGGGACTGTAGGTGGTTACATCGATAGGGGGGTGTGTAGCGGCTGGAGGAGTTTACAGAGATAGGGAGGGGTGTAGGATTAAGAGGAGGTTACAGAGATAGGGAGTGGTGTAGGGCCTGCAGGAGGTTACAGAGATAGGGAGTGGTGTAGGAGCTGGAGGAGGTTACACAGATAGGGAGGGATGGAGGGAATGGTGGAGGTTACAGAGTTAGGGAGGGGTGTAGGGACTGGAGGTGGTTATAGAGATAGTGAGGGGTGTACAGGCTGGAGGAGGTTACAGAGATAGGGAGGGGTGTAGGGGCTGGAGGAGGTTACAGAGATAGGGAGGGGTGCTGGGACCGGAGGTGGTTACAGAGACAGGGAGGGGTGTAGGGGCTGGAGGAGGTTACAGAGATAGGGAGGGCTTTAGGGGCTGGAGGAGGTTACAGAGATAGGGAGGGGTGCAGGGACCGGAGGTGGTTACAGAGATAGGGAGGGCTTTATGGGCTGGAGAAGTTTACAGAGATTGGGATGGGTGTAAGGGCTGGAGGAGGTTACAGAGATAGGGAGGGGTGTATGGGCTGGAGAAGTTTACAGAGATTGGGAGGGGTGTAAGGGCTGGAGGAGGTTACAGAAATAGGGAGGGGTGTAGGGGCTGGAGGATGTTACAGAGATAGGGAGGGATGTAGGGGCTGGAGGAATTTACAGAGATGGGGATGGGTGTAGGGATTGGAGGAGGTTACAGAGAAAGGGAGGGATGTCGGTGCTGGAGGAGTTTACAGAGATAGGGAGGGGTGTAGGGGCTGGAGGAGGTTACAGAGACCGAGAGGGGTGTAGGGGCTGGAGGAGGTTACAGAGCCCAGGAGGGGTGTGGGGGCTGGAGGAGTTTACAGAGATAGGGAGTGGTGTAGGGGCTGGAGGAGTTTACAGGGAAAGGGAGGGGTGTAGGGGCTGAAGGTGGTTACAGAGATAGGGAGTGGATGTAGAGGCTGGAGGAGGTTACAGAGAAAGGGAGGGTTATTGGGGCTGGAGGATGTTACAGAGAGAAGGAGAAGTCTAAGGTCTGGAGGATTTTACAGAGATTGGGAGGGGTGTAGGGGCTGGAGGATTTTACAGAGATAGGGAGGGGTGTAGGGGCTGGAGGAGGTTACAGAGATAGGGAGGGGTGTAGAGGCTGGAGGAGGTTACAGAGATCGGGAGGGGTGTGGGGCTGGAGGAGGTTACAGAGATAGGGAGGGGTGCAGGGGCTGGAGGAGGTTACAGAAATTGGAAGTTGTGTAGGGCTGGAAGAAGTTACAGAGATAGGGAGGGGTGTAGGGGCCGGAGGAAGTTACAGAGATGGGGAGGGGTGTAGGGATTGGAGGAGTTTACAGAGATAGGGAGGGGTGTAGGGGCTGGAGGAGGTTAGAGAGACCGGGAGGGGTGTAGTGGCGGGAGCAGGTTACAGAAATAGGGAGTTGTGTAGTGCTGGAGGAGGTTACAGAGATAGCGAGGGGTGTAGGGGCTTGAGGAGGTTACAGAGATAGGGAGGGGTGTAGGGGCTGGAGGAAGTTACAGAGATAGGGAGGGGAATAGGGGCTGGAGAAGGTTACAGAGATAGGGAGGGGTGTAGGGGCTGGAGGAAGTTAGACATAGGGAGGGGAATAGGGGCTGGAGAAGGTTACAGAGATAGGGAGGGGTGTAGGGGCTGGAGGAGGTTACAGAGATAGGGAGTTGTGTAGGGCTGGTGGAGGTTACAGAGATAGGGAGCGGTGAAGGGACTGGAGGACGTTACAGAGATAGGGAGGGGTGTAGGGGCTGGAGGAGGTCACAGAGTTAGGGAGGGGTGTAGGGGCTGGAGGAGGTTACAGAAATTGGGAGTTGTGTAGGGCTGGAGGAGGTGACAGAGATAGGGAGGGGTGTAGGGGCTGGAGGAAGTTACAGAGATGGGGAGGCTTGTAGGGATTGGAGGAGGTTACAGAGATAAGGAGGTGTGAAGGGGCTGGAGTTGGTTACAGAGATAGGGAGGGGTGTAGGGACTGGGGGTGGTTACAGAGATTGGGAGGGGTTTAGTGGCTGGAGGAGGTTACAGAGATAGGGAGGGGTGAAGGGGCTGGAGGTGGTTACAGAGATTGGGAGGGGTGTAGGGACTGCAGGTGGTTACATAGATAGGGGGGTGTGTAGCGGCTGGAGGAGTTTACAGAGATAGGGAGGGGTGTAGGATTAAGAGGAGGTTACAGAGATAGGGAGTGGTGTAGGGGCTGCAGGAGGTTACAGAGATAGGGAGTGGTGTAGGAGCTGGAGGAGGTTACACAGATAGGGAGGGATGGAGGGAATGGTGGAGGTTACAGAGTTAGGGAGGGGTGTAGGGACTGGAGGTGGTTATAGAGATAGTGATGGGTGTACAGGCTGGAGGAGGTTACAGAGATAGGGATGGGTGTAGGGGCTGGAGGAGGTTACAGAGATAGGGAGGGGTGCTGGGACCGGAGGTGGTTACAGAGACAGGGAGGGGTGTAGGGGCTGGAGGAGGTTACAGAGATAGGGAGGGCTTTAGGGGCTGGAGGAGGTTACAGAGATAGGGAGGGGTGCAGGGACCGGAGGTGGTTACAGAGATAGGGAGGGCTTTATGGGCTGGAGAAGTTTACAGAGATTGGGATGGGTGTAAGGGCTGGAGGAGGTTACAGAGATAGGGAGGGGTGTATGGGCTGGAGAAGTTTACAGAGATTGGGAGGGGTGTAAGGGCTGGAGGAGGTTACAGAAATAGGGAGGTGTGTAGGGGCTGGAGGATGTTACAGAAATAGGGAGGGATGTAGGGGCTGGAGGAATTTACAGAGATGGGGATGGGTGTAGGGATTGGAGGAGGTTACAGAGAAAGGGAGGGGTGTCGGTGCTGGAGGAGTTTACAGAGATAGGGAGGGGTGTAGGGGCTGGAGGAGGTTACAGAGACCGAGAGGGGTGTAGGGGCTGGAGGAGGTTACAGAGACCAGGAGGGGTGTGGGGGCTGGAGGAGTTTACAGAGATAGGGAGTGGTGTAGGGGCTGGAGGAGTTTACAGGGAAAGGGAGGGGTGTAGGGGCTGAAGGTGGTTACAGAGATAGGGAGTGGATGTAGAGGCTGGAGGAGGTTACAGAGAAAGGGAGGGTTATTGGGGCTGGAGGATGTTACAGAGAGAAGGAGAAGTCTAGGGTCTGGAGGATTTTACAGAGATTGGGAGGGGTGTAGGGGCTGGAGGATTTTACAGAGATAGGGAGGGGTGTAGGGGCTGGAGGAGGTTACAGAGATAGGGAGGGGTGTAGAGGCTGGAGGAGGTTACAGAGATCGGGAGGGGTGTGGGGCTGGAGGAGGTTACAGAGATAGGGGGGGGTGCAGGGGCTGGAGGAGGTTACAGAAATTGGAAGTTGTGTAGGGCTGGAAGAAGTTACAGAGATAGGGAGGGGTGTAGGGGCCGGAGGAAGTTACAGAGATGGGGAGGGGTGTAGGGATTGGAGGAATTTACAAAGATAGGGAGGGGTGTAGGGGCTGGAGGAGGTTAGAGAGACCGGGAGGGGTGTAGTGGCGGGAGCAGGTTACAGAAATAGGGAGTTGTGTAGTGCTGGAGGAGGTTACAGAGATAGCGAGGGGTGTAGGGGCTTGAGGAGGTTACAGAGATAGGGAGGGGTGTAGGGGCTGGAGGACGTTACAGAGATAGGGAGGGGAATAGGGGCTGGAGAAGGTTACAGAGATAGGGAGGGGTGTAGGGGCTGGAGGAAGTTAGACATAGGGAGGGGAATAGGGGCTGGAGAAGGTTACAGAGATAGGGAGGGGTGTAGGGGCTGGAGGAGGTTACAGAGATAGGGAGTTGTGTAGGGCTGGTGGAGGTTACAGAGATAGGGAGCGGTGAAGTGACTGGAGGACGTTACGGAGATTGGGAGGGGTGTAGGGGCTGGAGGAGGTTACAGAGACCGAGATGGGTGTAGGGGCTGGAGGAGGTTACAGAGACCAGGAGGGGTGTAGGGGCTGGAGGAGTTTACAGAGATAGGGAGTGGTGTAGGGGCTGGAGGAGTTTACAGGGAAAGGGAGGGGTGTAGGGGCTGAAGGTGGTTACAGAGATAGGGAGTGGATGTAGAGGCTGGAGTAGGTTACAGAGATAGGGAGGGTTATTGGGGCTGGAGGATGTTACAGAGATAGGGAGATGTCTAGGGTCTGGAGGATTTTACAGAGATTGGGAGGGGTGTAGGGGCTGGAGGATATTATAGAGTTAGGGAGGGTTGTTGGGACCGGAGGTGGTTACAGAGACAGGGAGGGGTGTAGGGGCTGGAGGAGGTTACAGAGATAGGGAGGGCTTTAGGGGCTGGAGGAGGTTACAGAGATAGGGAGGGGTGCAGGGACCGGAGGTGGTTACAGAGATAGGGAGGGCTTTATGGGCTGGAGAAGTTTACAGAGATTGGGATGGGTGTAAGGGCTGGAGGAGGTTACAGAGATAGGGAGGGGTGTATGGGCTGGAGAAGTTTACAGAGATTGGGAGGGGTGTAAGGGCTGGAGGAGGTTACAGAAATAGGGAGGTGTGTAGGGGCTGGAGGATGTTACAGAGATAGGGAGGGATGTAGGGGCTGGAGGAATTTACAGAGATGGGGATGGGTGTAGGGATTGGAGGAGGTTACAGAGAAAGGGAGGGGTGTCGGTGCTGGAGGAGTTTACAGAGATAGGGAGGGGTGTAGGGGCTGGAGGAGGTTACAGAGACCGAGAGGGGTGTAGGGGCTGGAGGAGGTTACAGAGACCAGGAGGGGTGTGGGGGCTGGAGGAGTTTACAGAGATAGGGAGTGGTGTAGGGGCTGGAGGAGTTTACAGGGAAAGGGAGGGGTGTAGGGGCTGAAGGTGGTTACAGAGATAGGGAGTGGATGTAGAGGCTGGAGGAGGTTACAGAGAAAGGGAGGGTTATTGGGGCTGGAGGATGTTACAGAGAGAAGGAGAAGTCTAGGGTCTGGAGGATTTTACAGAGATTGGGAGGGGTGTAGGGGCTGGAGGATTTTACAGAGATAGGGAGGGGTGTAGGGGCTGGAGGAGGTTACAGAGATAGGGAGGGGTGTAGAGGCTGGAGGAGGTTACAGAGATCGGGAGGGGTGTGGGGCTGGAGGAGGTTACAGAGATAGGGGGGGGTGCAGGGGCTGGAGGAGGTTACAGAAATTGGAAGTTGTGTAGGGCTGGAAGAAGTTACAGAGATAGGGAGGGGTGTAGGGGCCGGAGGAAGTTACAGAGATGGGGAGGGGTGTAGGGATTGGAGGAATTTACAAAGATAGGGAGGGGTGTAGGGGCTGGAGGAGGTTAGAGAGACCGGGAGGGGTGTAGTGGCGGGAGCAGGTTACAGAAATAGGGAGTTGTGTAGTGCTGGAGGAGGTTACAGAGATAGCGAGGGGTGTAGGGGCTTGAGGAGGTTACAGAGATAGGGAGGGGTGTAGGGGCTGGAGGAAGTTACAGAGATAGGGAGGGGAATAGGGGCTGGAGAAGGTTACAGAGATAGGGAGGGGTGTAGGGGCTGGAGGAAGTTAGACATAGGGAGGGGAATAGGGGCTGGAGAAGGTTACAGAGATAGGGAGGGGTGTAGGGGCTGGAGGAGGTTACAGAGATAGGGAGTTGTGTAGGGCTGGTGGAGGTTACAGAGATAGGGAGCGGTGAAGTGACTGGAGGACGTTACGGAGTTTGGGAGGGGTGTAGGGGCTGGAGGAGGTTACAGAGACCGAGATGGGTGTAGGGGCTGGAGGAGGTTACAGAGACCAGGAGGGGTGTAGGGGCTGGAGGAGTTTACAGAGATAGGGAGTGGTGTAGGGGCTGGAGGAGTTTACAGGGAAAGGGAGGGGTGTAGGGGCTGAAGGTGGTTACAGAGATAGGGAGTGGATGTAGAGGCTGGAGTAGGTTACAGAGATAGGGAGGGTTATTGGGGCTGGAGGATGTTACAGAGATAGGGAGATGTCTAGGGTCTGGAGGATTTTACAGAGATTGGGAGGGGTGTAGGGGCTGGAGGATATTATAGAGTTAGGGAGGGTTGTTGGGACCGGAGGTGGTTACAGAGACAGGGAGGGGTGTAGGGGCTGGAGGAGGTTACAGAGATAGGGAGGGCTTTAGGGGCTGGAGGAGGTTACAGAGATAGGGAGGGGTGCAGGGACCGGAGGTGGTTACAGAGATAGGGAGGGCTTTATGGGCTGGAGAAGTTTACAGAGATTGGGATGGGTGTAAGGGCTGGAGGAGGTTACAGAGATAGGGAGGGGTGTGTGGGCTGGAGAAGTTTACAGAGATAGGGAGGGGTGTAGGGGCTGGAGGAGGTTACAGAGAACGGGATGTGTGAGGGGGTGGAGGAGGTTACAGAGACCAGGATGGGTGTAGGGGCTGGAGGAGGATACAGAGATAGCGAGTGGTTTAGGGCTGGAGGAGTTTACAGGGAAAGGGAGGGATGTAGGGGCTGAAGGTGGGTCCAGAGATAGGGAGTGGATGTAGAGGCTGGACGAGGTTACAGAGATAGGGAGGGTTGTTGGGGCTGGAGGATGTTACAGAGATTGGGAGGGGTGTAGGGGCTGGAGGATTTTACAGAGATTGGGAGGGGTGTAGGGGCTGGAGGATATTATAGAGTTAGGGAGGGTTGTTGGGGCTGGAGGAGGTTACAGAGATAGGGAGGGGTGTAGAGGCTGGAGGATGTTACAGAGATAGGGAGGGGTGTAGGGGCTGGAGGAGGTTACAGAGATAGGGAGGGGTGTAGGGGCTGGAGGAGGTTACAGAGACCGGGAGGTGTGAGGGGGTGGAGGAGGTTACAGAGACCAGGATGGGTGTAGGGGCTGGAGGAGGATACAGAGATAGGGATTGGTGTAGGGGCTGGAGGAGTTTACAGGGAAAGGGAGGGGTGTAGGGGCTGAAGGTGGGTCCAGAGATATGGAGTGGATGTAGAGGCTGGAAGAGGTTACAGAGATAGGGAGGGTTGTTGGGCTGGAGGATGTTACAGAGATAGGGAGAAGTCTAGGGCCTGGAGGATTTTACAGAGATTGGGAGGGGTGTAGGGGCTGGAGGATTTTACAGAGATAGGGAGTGTTGTAGGGGCTGGAGGAGGTTACAGAGATAGGGAGGGGTGTAGGGGCTGGAGGAGGTCACAGAGTTAGGGAGGGGTGTAGGGGCTGGAGGAGGTTACAGAAATTGGGAGTTGTGTAGGGCTGGAGGAGGTGACAGAGATAGGGAGGGGTGTAGGGGCTGGAGGAAGTTACAGAGATGGGGAGGCTTGTAGGGATTGGAGGAGGTTACAGAGATAAGGAGGTGTGAAGGGGCTGGAGGAGGTTACAGAGACCGGGAGGGGTGTAGGGGCGGGAGCAGGTTACAGAAATAGGGAGTTGTGTAGTGCTGGAGGAGGTTACAGAGATAGCGAGGGGTGTAGGGGCTTGAGGAGGTTACAGAGATAGGGAGCGGTGTAGGGGCTGGAGGAGGTTACAGAGATAGGGAGTTGTGTAGGGCTGGAGGAGGTTACAGAGATAGGGAGCGGTGAAGGGACTGGAGGACGTTACAGAGATTGGGAGGGGTGTAGGGGCTGGAGGAGATAACAGTGATAGGGAGGGGTGTTGGGGGTGGAGGAGGTTACAGAGGTAGGGGTGTAGGGGCTGGAGGAGGTTACAGAGACAGGGAGGGATGTAGGGGCTGGAGGGGGTTACAGAGATAGGGAGGGGTGTAGTGGTTGGAGGAGGTTATAGATATAGGGAGGGGTGTAGTGGCTGGCGGAGGTTACAGAGACAGGGAGGGGTGTAGGGCTGGAGGAGGTTACAGAGATATGGAGGTGTGTAGGGACTGGAGTTGGTTACAGAGATAGGGAGGGGTGTAGGGACTGGAGGTGGTTACAGAGATTGGGAGGGGTTTAGCGGCTGGAGGAGGTTACAGAGATAGGGAGGGTTGAAGGGGCTGGAGGTGGTTACAGAGATTTGGAGGGGTGTAGGGACTGCAGGTGGTTACATAGATAGGGAGGTGTGTAGCGGCTGGAGGAGTTTACAGAGATAGGGAGGGGTGTAGGATTAAGAGGAGGTTACAGAGATAGGGAGTGGTGTAGGGGCTGCAGGAGGTTACAGAGATAGGGAGTGGTGTAGGAGCTGGAGGAGGTTACACAGATAGGGAGGGATGGAGGGAATGGTGGAGGTTACAGAGTTAGGGAGGGGTGTAGGGACTGGAGGTGGTTACAGAGATAGTGAGGGGTGTACAGGCTGGAGGAGGTTACAGAGATAGGGAGGGGTGTAGGGGCTGGAGGAGGTTACAGAGATAGGGAATGGTGCTGGGACCGGAGGTGGTTACAGAGACAGGGAGGGGTGTAGGGGCTGGAGGAGGTTACAGAGATAGGGAGGGGTGCAGGGACCGGAGGTGGTTACAGAGATAGGGAGGGCTTTATGGGCTGGAGAAGTTTACAGAGATTGGGATGGGTGTAAGGGCTGGAGGAGGTTACAGAGATAGGGAGGGGTGTATGGGCTGGAGAAGTTTACAGAGATAGGGAGGGGTGTAGGGGCTGGAGGAGGTTACAGAGAACGGGATGTGTGAGGGGGTGGAGGAGGTTACAGAGACCAGGATGGGTGTAGGGGCTGGAGGAGGATACAGAGATAGTGAGTGGTTTAGGGCTGGAGGAGTTTACAGGGAAAGGGAGGGGTGTAGGGGCTGAAGGTGGGTCCAGAGATAGGGAGTGGATGTAGAGGCTGGACGAGGTTACAGAGATAGGGAGGGTTGTTGGGGCTGGAGGATGTTACAGAGATTGGGAGGGGTGTAGGGGCTGGAGGATTTTACAGAGATAGGGAGTGTTGTAGGGGCTGGAGGAGGTTACAGAGATAGGGAGGGGTGTAGAGGCTGGAGGAGGTTACAGAGATAGGGAGGGGTGTAGGGGCTGGAGGAGGTCACAGAGATAGGGAGGGGTGAAGGGGCTGGAGGAGGTTACAGAAATTGGAAGTTGTGTAGGGCTGGAGGAGGTGACAGAGATAGGGAGGGGTGTAGGGGCTGCAGGAAGTTACAGAGATGGGGAGGGGTGTAGGGATTGGAGGAGGTTACAGAGATAGCGAGGTGTGAAGGGGCTGGAGGAGGTTACAGAGACCGGGAGGGGTGTAGGGGCGGGAGCAGGTTACAGAAATAGGGAGTTGTGTAGTGCTGGAGGAGGTTACAGAGATAGCGAGGGGTGTAGGGGCTTGAGGAGGTTACCGAGATAGGGAGGGGTGTAGGGGCTGGAGCAGGTTACAGAGATAGGGAGTTGTGTAGGGCTGGAGGAGGTTACAGAGATAGGGAGCGGTGAAGGGACTGGAGGACGTTACAGAGATTGGGAGGGGTGTAGGGGCTGGAGGAGGTTACAGTGATAGGTTGTGGTGTTGGGGGAGGAGGAGGTTACAGAGGTAGGGAGCGGTGTAGGGGCGGGAGGAGTTTACAGAGACAGGGAGGGATGTAGTGGCTGGAGGGGGTTACAGAGATAGTGAGGGGTGTAGGGGTTGGAGGAGGTTACAGATATAGGGAGGGGTGTAGGGGCTGGCGGAGGTTACAGAGACAGGGAGGGGTGTGGGGCTGGAGGAGGTTACAGAGATATGGAGGGGTGTAGGGACTGGAGTTGGTTACAGAGATAGGGAGGGGTTTAGGGACAGGAGGTGGTTACAGAGATAGGGAGGGGTTTAGCGGCTGGAGGAGGTTACAGAGATAGGGAGGGGTGTAGGGGCTGGAGGAGGTTACAGTGATTGGGAGGGGTGTAGGGACTGGAGGTGGTTACACAGATAGGGAGGTATGGAGGGAATGGTGGAGGTTGCAGATTTAGGGAGTGGTGTAGGTACTGGGAGTAGGTACTGGTTAGGGAGGTGTGTAGCGGCTAGAGGAGTTTACAGAGATAGGGAGGGGTGTAGGAGTAAGAGGAGGTTACAGAGATAGGGAGTGGTGTAGGGGCTGCAGGATTTTACAGAGATAGGGAATGGTGTAGGTGCTGGAGGAGGTTACACAGATAGGGAGGTATGGAGGGAATGGTGGAGGTTACAGAGTTAGGGAGGGGTGTAGGTACTGGAGGTGGTTACAGAGATCGTGAGGGGTGTACAGGCTGGAGGAGGTTACAGAGATAGGGAGGGGTGTAGGGGCTGGAGGAGGTTACAGAGATAGGGAGGGGTGCAGGGACCGGAGGTGGTTACAGAGATAGGGAGGGGCGTAGGGGCTGGAGGAGGTTACAGAGATAGGGAGGGCTTTAGGGGCTGGAGGAGGTTACAGAGATAGGGAGGGGTGCAGGGACCGGAGGTGGTTACAGAGATAGGGAGGGCTTTAGGGGCTGGAGGAGCTTACAGAGACGGAGAGGGTGTGTAGGGGCTGGAGGAGGTTACGGAGATAGGGAGGGTTGCTGGGCTGGAGGAGGTTACAGAGATACGGAGGGGTGTAGTGACTGGAGGAGGTTACAAAGATAGGGAGGGGTGTAGGCACTGGCGGAGGTTACAGAGATAGGGAGGGGTGTAGATGCCGGAGGAGGTTACAGAGATAGGGAGGTGTGTAGGGGCTGGAGGAGTTTACAGAGATAGGGAGGGGTGTAGTGGCTGGAGGAGGTTACAGAGATAGGGAGGGTTGTAGGGGCTGGAGGAGGTTACAGCGATAGGGAGGGGTGTAGGGAATGGAGGACGTTACAGAGATTGGGAGGGGTGTAGGTGCTGGAGGAGGTTACAGAGATAGGGAGGGGTGTATGGGCTGGAGAAGGTTACAGATATTGGGAGGGGTGTAGGGGCTGGAGGATGTTACAGAGATAGGGAGGGGTGTAGGGATTGGAGGAGGTTACAGAGATAGGGAGGGGTGTCGGTGCTGGAGGAGGTTACAGAGATAGGGAGGGGTGTCGGTGCTGGAGGAGGTTACAGAGACCAGGAGGGGTGTAGGAGCTGGAGGAGGTTACTGAGATAGGGAGGGGTGTAGGGGCTGGAGGAGGTTACAGAGATCGGGAGTGGTGTAGGGGCTGGAGGAGTTTACAGGGAAAGGGAGGGGTGTAGGTGCTGAAGGTGGTTACGGAGATAGGGAGTGGATGTAGAGGCTGGAGGAGGTTACAGAGATAAGGAGGGTTGTTGGGGCTGGAGGATGTTACAGAGAGAGGGAGAAGTCTAGGGTCTGGAGGATTTTACAGAGATTGGGAGGTGTGTAGGGGCTGGAGGATTTTACAGAGATAGGGAGGGGTGTAGGGGCTGGAGGAGGTTACAGAGATAGGGAGGGGTGTAGAGGCTGGAGGAGGTTACAGAGATAGGGAGGGGTTTAGGGACTGGAGGAGGTTACAGAGATAGTGAGGGGTGTAGGGGCTGGAGGAGGTTACAGAAATTGGGAGTTGTGTAGGGCTGGAGGAGGTTACAGATATAGGGAGGGGTGTAGGGGCTGGAGGAAGTTACAGAGATGGGGAGGGGTGTAGGGATTGGAGGAGTTTACAGAGATAGGGAGGGGTGTAGGGGCTGGAGGAGGTTACAGAGATAGGGAGGGGTGTAGGGGCTGGAGGAAGTTACAGAGATAGCGAGGGGTGTAGGGGCTTGAGGAGGTTACAGAGATAGGGAGGGGTGTAGGGGCTGGAGGAAGTTACAGAGATAGGGAGGGGAATAGGGGCTGGAGAAGGTTACAGCGATAGGGAGGGGTGTAGGTGCTGGAGGAGGTTACAGAGATAGGGAGTTGTGTAGGGCTGGAGGAGGTTACAGAGATAGGGAGCGGTGAAGGGACTGGAGGACGTTACAGAGATTGGGAGGGGTGTAGGGGCTGGAGGACGTTACAGAGATAGGGACAGGTGTAGGGGCTGGAGGTCGTTACAGAGATAGGGAGGTGTGTAGGGACTGGAGGACGTTACAGAGATTCGGAGGGGTGTAGGGGCTGGTGGAGGTTACAGAGACCAAGAGGGGTGTAGGGGCTGGAGGAGGTTACAGAGACAGGGAGGGGTGTAGGGGTTGGAGGAGGTTACAGAGATAGGGAGTTGTGTTGGGATGGAGGAGGTTACAGAGATAGGGAGGGGTGTAGGGACTGGAGGACGTTACAGAGATTGGGAGAGGTGTAGGGGCTGGTGGAGTTTACAGAGATAGGGAGGGATGTAGGGGCTGGAGGAGGTTACAGAGATAGGCAGGGGTGTAGGGGCTGGTGGAGGTTACATAAATAGGGAGGTGTGTAGGGGCTGGAGGATGTTACAGAGATAGGGAGGGATGTAGGGGCTGGAGGAAGTTACAGAGATGGGGAGGGGTGTAGGGATTGGAGGAGGTTACAGAGATAGGGTGCGGTGTATGTGCTGGAGGAGGTTACAGAGACCGGGAGGTGTGTAGGGGCTGGAGGAGGTTACAGAGATAGGGATGGGTGTAGGGGCTGGCGGAGGTTACAGAGATAGGGAGCGGTGTAGGGTCTGGAGGAGTTTACAGGGTTAGGGAGGGGTGAAGGGACTGGAGGAGGTTACAGAGATTGGGAGGCGTGTAGGGGCTGGAGGAGTTTACAGAGATAGGGAGAGTTGTAGGGACTGGAGGACGTTACAGAGATTGGGAGGGGTGTAGGGGCTTGAGTAGGTTACAGAGACCAAGATGGGTGTAGCAGCTGGAGGAGGTTACAGAGATAGGGAGGGTTGTAGGGGCTGGAGGAGGTTACAGAGATTGGGAGAGGTGTAGGGGCTGGATGAGTTTACAGAGATAGCGAGTGGTGTAGGTGCTGCAGAAGGTTACAGAGATAGGGAGTGGTGTAGGAGCTGCAGGAGGTTACAGAGATAGGGAGGGATGTAGGGGCTGGAGGAGGTTACAGAGAAAGGGAGGGGTGTAGGGACTAGAGGTGGTTACAGAGGTAGTGAGGGGTGTAGGGGCTGGAGGAGGATACAAAGATCGGGAGGGGTGTAGGGGCTGGAGGATGTTACAGAGATAGGGATTTGTGTAGGTCTGGAGGAGGTTACGGAGATAGGGAGCGGTGAAGGGACTGGAATATGTTACAGAGATTGGGAGGGGTGTAGGGGCTGGAGGAGGTTACAGTGATAGGGAGAGGTGTAGGGGCTGGAGGAGGTTACAGAGATAGCGAGTGGTGTAGGTGCTGCAGAAGGTTACGGAGATAGGGAGTGGTGTAGGAGCTGCAGGAGGTTACAGAGATAGGGAGGGATGTCGGGGCTGGAGGAGGTTACAGAGAAAGGGAGGGGTGTAGGGACTGGAGGTGGTTGCAGAGCTAGTGAGGGCTGTAGGGGCTGGAGGAGGTTACAAAGATAGGGAGGGGTGTAGGGGCTGGAGGAGGTTATAGAGATAGGGAGTTTTGTAGGGCTGGAGGAGGTTACAGAGATAGGGAGCGGTGAAGGGACTGGAGGACGTTACAGAGATTGGGAGGGGTGTAGGGGCTGGAGGAGGTTACAGTGATAGGGAGGGGTGTAGGGGGTGGAGGAGGTTACAGAGAGAGGGAGGGGTTTAGGGGCTGGAGGGGCTTACAGAGATAGGGAGGGGTGTAGGGGCTGGAGGAGTTTACAGAGATAGGGAGGGGTGTAGGGGCTGGCGGAGGTTACAGAGACAGGGAGGGGTGTAGGTCTGGAGGAGGTTACAGAGATATGGAGGGGTGTAGGGACTGGAGGTGGTTACAGAGATAGGGAGGGGTTTAGGGACTGAAGGTGGTTCCAGAGATAGGGAGGGGTTTTGCGGCTGGAGGAGGCTACAGAGATAGGGAGGGGTGTAGGGGCTGTAGGAGGTTACAGAGATTGGGAGGGGTGTAGGGACTGGAGGTGGTTACATAGATAGGGAGGTGTGTAGCGGCTGGAGGAGTTTACAGAGATTGGGAGGGGTGTAGGGGCTTGAGTAGGTTACAGAGACCAAGATGGGTGTAGCAGCTGGAGGAGGTTACAGAGATAGGGAGGGGTGTAGGGGCTGGAGGAGGTTACAGAGATTGGGAGAGGTGTAGGGGCTGGAGGAGTTTACAGAGATAGCGAGTGGTGTAGGTCCTGCAGAAGGTTACAGAGATAGGGAGTGGTGTAGGAGCTGCAGGAGGTTACAGAGATAGCGAGTGGTGTAGGTGCTGCAGAAGGTTACAGAGATAGGGAGGGGTGTAGGGGCTGGAGGTGGTTACAGAGATAGGGAGGGATGTAGGGGCTGGAGGAGGTTACAGAGAAAGGGAGGGGTGTAGGGACTGGAGGTGGTTACAGAGCTAGTGAGGGGTGTAGGGGCTGGAGGAGGTTACAAAGATAGGAAGGGGTGTAGGGGCTGGAGGAGGTTACAGAGATAGGGATTTGTGTAGGGCTGGAGGAGGTTACGGAGATAGGGAGTGGTGAAGGGACTGGAGGACCTTACAGAGATTGGGAGGTGTGTAGGGGCTGGAGGAGGTTACAGTGATAGGGAGAGGTGTAGGGGCTGGAGGAGGTTACAGAGATAGCGAGTGGTGTAGGTGCTGCAGAAGGTTACAGAGATAGGGAGCGGTGAAGGGACTGGAGGACGTTACAGAGATTGGGAGGGGTGTAGGGGCTGGAGGAGGTTACAGTGATAGGGAGGGGTGTAGGGGGTGGAGGAGGTTACAGAGGTAGGGAGGGGTGTAGGGGCTGGAGGAGGTTACAGAGAGAGGGAGGGGTTTAGGGGCTGGAGGGGCTTACAGAGATAGGGAGGGGTGTAGGGGCTGGAGGAGTTTACAGAGATAGGGAGGGGTGTAGGGGCTGGCGGAGGTTACAGAGACAGGGAGGGGTGTAGGGCTGGAGGAGGTTACAGAGATATGGAGGGGTGTAGGGACTGGAGGTGGTTACAGAGATAGGGAGGGGTGTAGGGGCTGTAGGAGGTTACAGGGATTGGGAGGGGTGTAGGGACTGGAGGTGGTTACATAGATATCGAGGTGTGTAGCGGCTGGAGGAGTTTACAGAGATAGGGAGGGGTGTAGGAGTTGGAGGAGGTTACAGAGATAGGGAGTGGTGTAGGGGTTGCAGGAGGTTACAGAGATATGGAGTGGTGTAGGAGCTGGAGGAGGTTACACAGATAGGGAGGGATGGAGGGAATGGTGGAGGTTACAGAGTTAGGGAGGGGTGTAGGGACTGGAGGTGGTTACAGAGATAGTGAGGGGTGCACAGGCTGGAGGAGGTTACAGGGATAGGGATGGGTGCAAGGACCGGAGGTGGTTACAGAGATAGGGAGGGGTGTAGGGGCTGGAGGAGGTTACAGAGAAAGGGAGGGCTTTAGGGGCTGGAGGAGGTTACAGAGATAGGGAGGGTTGCAGGGACCAGAGTTGGTTACAGAGATAGGGAGGGCTTTAGTGGCTGGAGGAGCTTACAGAGACGGAGAGGGTGTGTAGGGACTGGAGGAGGTTACGGAGATAGGGAGGGTTCCTGGGCTGGAGGTGGTTACAGAGATACGGAGGAGTGTAGTGACTGCAGGAGGTTACAAAGATAGGGAGGGGTGTAGGCACTGGCGGAGGTTACAGAGATAGGGAGGGGTGTAGGGGCTGGAGGAGGTTACAGAGATAGGGAGGGGTGTAGTGGCTGGAGGAGGTTACAGAGATAGGGAGGGGTGTAGGGGCTGGTGGAGGTTGCAGAGACCAAAAGGGGTGTAGGGGCTGGAGGAGGTTACAGAGATAGGGAAGAGTGTAGGGGCTGGAGGAGGTTACAGAGATAGGGAGTTGTGTAGGGGCTGGAGGATGTTACAGAGATAGGGAGGAGTGTCGGGACTGGTGGACGTTACAGAGATTGGGAGAGGTGTAGGGGCTGGAGGAGGTTACAGAGATAGGGAGGGGTGTAGGGGCTGGAGGAGGTTACAGAAATTGGGAGTTGTGTAGGGCTGGAGGAGGTTACAGATATAGGGAGGGGTGTAGGGGCTGGAGGAAGTTACAGAGATGGGGAGGGGTGTAGGGATTGGAGGAGTTTACAGAGATAGGGAGGGGTGTAGGGGCTGGAGGAGGTTAGAGAGACCGGGAGGGGTGTAGTGGCGGGAGCAGGTTACAGAAATAGGGGATTGTGTAGTGCTGGGGGAGGTTACAGATTTAGCGAAGGGTGTAGAGGCTTGCGGAGGTTACAGAGATAGGGAGGGGTGTAGGGGCTGGAGGTGGTTACAGAGATAGGGAGGGGAATAGGGGCTGGAGAAGGTTACAGAGATAGGGAGGGGTGTAGGGGCTGGAGGAGGTTACAGAGATAGGGAGTTGTGTAGGGCTGGTGGAGGTTTCAGAGATAGGGAGCGGTGAAGGGACTGGAGGACGTTACAGAGATTGGGAGGGGTGTAGGGGCTGGAGGTCGTTACAGAGATAGGGAGGGGTGTAGGGACTGGAGGACGTTACAGAGATTCGGAGGGGTGTAGGGGCTTGTGGAGGTTGCAGAGACCAAAAGGGGTGTAGGGGCTGGAGGAGGTTACAGAGATAGGGAGGGGTGTAGGGGCTGGAGGAGGTTACAGAGATAGGGAGTTGTGTAGGGATGGAGGAGGTTACAGAGATAGGGAGGAGTGTCGGGACTGGAGGACGTTACAGAGATTGGGAGAGGTGTAGGGGCTGGAGGAGGTTACAGAGATACGGAGGGGTGTAGGGGCTGGAGGAGGTTACAGAGATAGGGAGGGTGTAGGGGCTGGTGGAGGTTACAGAAATAGGGAGATGTGTAGGGGCTGGAGGATGTTACAGAGATAGGGAGGGATGTAGGGGCTGGAGGAAGTTACAGAGATGGGGAGGGGTGTAGGGATTGGAGGAGGTTACAGAGATTCGGAGGGGTGTAGGGGCTGGTGGAGGTTGCAGAGACCAAAAGGGGTGTAGGGGCTGGAGGAGGTTACAGATATAGGGAGGGGTGTAGGGGCTGGAGGAGGTTACAGAGATAGGGAGTTGTGTAGGGATGGAGGAGGTACAGAGATAGGGAGGAGTGTCGGGACTGGAGGACGTTACAGAGATTGGGAGAGGTGTAGGGGCTGGAGGAGGTTACAGAGATAGGGAGGGGTGTAGGGGCTGGAGGAGTTTACAGAGATAGGGAGGGTGTAGGGGCTGGTGGAGGTTACAGAAATAGGGAGATGTGTAGGGGCTGGAGGATGTTACAGAGATAGGGAGGGATGTAGGGGCTGGAGGAAGTTACAGAGACCGAGAGGGGTGTAGGGGCTGGAGGAGGTTACAGAGACCAGGAGGGGTGTGGGGGCTGGAGGAGTTTATAGAGATAGGGAGTGGTGTAGGGGCTGGAGGAGTTTACAGGGAAAGGGAGGGCTGTAGGGGCTGAAGGTGGTTACAGAGATAGGGAGTGGATGTAGAGGCTGGAGGAGGTTACAGAGATAGGGAGGGTTATTGGGGCTGGAGGATGTTACAGAGAGAAGGAGAAGTCTAGGGTCTGGAGGATTTTACAGTGTTTGGGAGGGGTGTAGGGGCTGGAGGATTTTACAGAGATAGGGAGAGGTGTAGGGGCTGGAGGAGGTTACAGAGATAGGGAGGGGTGTAGAGCTGGAGGAGGTTACAGAGATCGGGAGGTGTCTGGGGCTGGAGGAGTTTACAGAGATAGGGAGGGGTGTAGGGGCTGGAGGAGGTTAGAGAGACCGGGAGGGGTGTAGTGGCGGGAGCAGGTTACAGAAATAGGGAGTTGTGTAGTGCTGGAGGAGGTTACAGAGATAGGGAGGGGTGTAGGGGCTGGAGGAGGTTACAGAGATAGGGAGGGTGTAGGGGCTGGTGGAGGTTACAGGAATAGGGAGATGTGTAGGGGCTGGAGGATGTTACAGAGATAGGGAGGGATGTAGGGGCTGGAGGAAGTTACAGAGATGGGGAGGGTTGTAGGGATTGGAGGAGGTTACAGAGATAGGGTGCGGTGTATGTGCTGGAGGAGGTTACAGAGATAGGGAGGGGTGTAGGGGCTGGAGGAGGTTACAGAGACAGGGAGGGATGTAGGGGCTGGAAGGGGTTACAGAGATAGGGAGGGGTGTAGTGGTTGGAGGAGGTTACAGATATAGGGAGGGGTGTAGGGGCTGGCGGAGGTTACAGAGACAGGGAGGGGTGTAGGGCTGGAGGAGGTTACAGAGATATGGAGGTGTGTAGGGACTGGAGTTGGTTACAGAGATAGGGAGGGGTGTAGGGACTGGAGGTGGTTACAGAGATTGGGAGGGGTTTAGCGGCTGGAGGAGGTTACAGAGATAGGGAGGGGTGAAGGGGCTGGAGGTGGTTACAGAGATTGGGAGGGGTGTAGGGACTGCAGGTGGTTACATAGATAGGGAGGTGTGCAGCGGCTGGAGGAGTTTACAGAGATAGGGAGGGGTGTAGGATTAAGAGGAGGTTACAGAGATAGGGAGTGGTGTAGGGGCTGCAGGAGGTTACAGAGATAGGGGGTGGTGTAGGAGCTGGAGGAGGTTACACAGATAGGGAGGGATGGAGGGAATGGTGGAGGTTACAGAGTTAGGGAGGGGTGTAGGGACTGGAGGTGGTTACAGAGATAGTGAGGGGTGTACAGGCTGGAGGAGGTTACAGAGATAGGGAGGGGTGTAGGGGCTGGAGGAGGTTACAGAGATAGGGAGGGGTGCTGGGACCGGAGGTGGTTACAGAGACAGGGAGGGGTGTAGGGGCTGGAGGAGGTTACAGAGATAGGGAGGGCTTTAGGGGCTGGAGGAGGTTACAGAGATAGGGAGGGGTGCAGGGACCGGAGGTGGTTACAGAAATAGGGAGGGCTTTATAGGCTGGAGAAGTTTACAGAGATTGGGATGGGCGTAAGGGCTGGAGGAGGTTACAGAGATAGGGAGGGGTGTATGGGCTGGAGAAGTTTACAGAGATTGGGAGGGGTGTAAGGGCTGGAGGAGGTTACAGAAATAGGGAGGGATGTAGGGGCTGGAGGAAGTTACAGAGATGGGGAGGGGTGTAGGGATTGGAGGAGGTACAGAGAAAGGGAGGGGTGTCGGTGCTGGAGGAGGTTACAGAGATAGGGAGGGGTGTAGGGGCTGGAGGAGGTTACAGAGACCGAGAGGGGTGTAGGGGCTGGAGGAGGTTACAGAGACCAGGATGGGTGTGGGGGCTGGAGGAGTTTATAGAGATAGGGAGTGGTGTAGGGGCTGGAGGAGTTTACAGGGAAAGGGAGGGCTGTAGGGGCTGAAGGTGGTTACAGAGATAGGGAGTGGATGTAGAGGCTGGAGGAGGTTACAGAGATAGGGAGGGTTATTGGGGCTGGAGGATGTTACAGAGAGAAGGAGAAGTCTAGGGTCTGGAGGATTTTACAGAGATTGGGAGGGGTGTAGGGGCTGGAGGATTTTACAGAGATAGGGAGGGGTGTAGGGGCTGGAGGAGGTTACAGAGATAGGGAGGGGTGTAGAGCTGGAGGAGGTTACAGAGATCGGGAGGTGTCTGGGGCTGGAGGAGGTTACAGAGATAGGGAGGGGTGCAGGTCCTGGAGGTCGTTACAGAAATTGGGAGTTGTGTAGGGCTGGAAGAAGTTACAGAGATAGGGAGGGGTGTAGGGGCCGGAGGAAGTTACAGAGATGGGGAGGGGTGTAGGGATTGGAGGAGTTTACAGAGATAGGGAGGGGTGTAGGGGCTGGAGGAGGTTAGAGAGACCGGGAGGGGTGTAGTGGCGGGAGCAGGTTACAGAAATAGGGAGTTGTGTAGTGCTGGAGGAGGTTACAGCGATAGCGAGGGGTGTAGGGGCTTGAGGAGGTTACAGAGATAGGGAGGGGTGTAGGGGCTGGAGGAAGTTACAGAGATAGGGAGGGGAATAGGGGCTGGAGAAGGTTACAGAGATAGGGAGGGGTGTAGGGGCTGGAGGAAGTTACAGAGATAGGGAGGGGAATAGGGGCTGGAGAAGGTTACAGAGATAAGGAGGGGTGCTAGGGCTGGAGGAGGTTACAGAGATAGGGAGTTGTGTAGGGCTGGTGGAGGTTACAGAGATAGGGAGCGGTGAAGGGACTGGAGGACGTTACGGAGATTGGGAGGGGTGTAGGTGCTGGAGGAGGTTACAGAGACCGAGAGGGGTGTAGGGGCTGGAGGAGGTTACAGAGACCAGCAGGGGTGTAGGGGCTGGAGGAGTTTACAGAGATAGGGAGTGGTGTAGGGGCTGGAGGAGTTTACAGGGAAAGGGAGGGGTGTAGGTGCTGAAGGTGGTTACAGAGATAGGGAGTGGATGTAGAGGCTGGAGGAGGTTACAGAGATAGGGAGGGTTATTGGGGCTGGAGGATGTTACAGAGAGAGGGAGATGTCTAGGGTCTGGAGGATTTTACAGAGATTGGGAGGGGTGTAGGGGCTGGAGGATATTACAGAGTTAGGGAGGGTTGTAGGGGCTGGAGGAGGTTACAGAGATAGGGAGGGGTGTAGAGGCTGGAGGATGTTACAGAGATAGGGAGGGGTGTAGGGGCTGGAGGAGGTTACAGAGATAGGGAGGGGTGTAGGGGCTGGAGGAGGTTACAGAAATTGGGAGTTGTGTAGGGCTGGAGGAGGTTACAGATATAGGGAGGGGTGTAGGGGCTGGAGGAAGTTACAGAGATGGGGAGGGGTGTAGGGATTGGAGGAGTTTACAGAGATAGGGAGGGGTGTAGGGGCTGGAGCAGGTTAGAGAGACCGGGAGGGGTGTAGTGGCGGGAGCAGGTTACAGAAATATGGGGTTGTGTAGTGCTGGGGGAGGTTACAGAGATAGCGAGGGGTTTAGAGGCTTGCGGAGGTTACAGAGATAGGGAGGGGTGTAGGGGCTGGAGGTGGTTACAGAGATAGGGAGGGGAATAGGGGCTGGAGAAGGTTACAGAGATAGGGAGGGGTGTAGGGGCTGGAGGAGGTTACAGAGATAGGGAGTTGTGTAGGGCTGGTGGAGGTTACAGAGATAGGGAGCGGTGAAGGGACTGGAGGACGTTACAGAGATTGGGAGGGGTGTAGGGACTGGAGGACGTTACAGAGATTCGGAGGGGTGTAGGGGATGGTGGAGGTTGCAGAGACCAAAAGGGGTGTAGGGGCTGGAGGAGGTTACAGAGATAGGGAGGGGTGTAGGGGCTGGAGGAGGTTACAGAGATAGGGAGTTGTGTCGGGATGGAGGAGGTTACAGAGATAGGGAGGAGTGTCGGGACTGGTGGACGTTACAGAGATTGGGAGAGGTGTAGGGGCTGGAGGAGGTTACAGAGATAGGGAGTGGTGCTGGGACCGGATTTGGTTACAGAGACAGGGAGGGGTGTAGGGGCTGGAGGAGGTTACAGAGATAGGGAGGGCTTTAGGGGCTGGAGGAGGTTACAGAGATAGGGAGGGCTTTCTGGGCTGGAGAAGTTTACAGAGATTGGGATGGGTGTAAGGGCTGGAGGAGGTTACAGAGATAGGGAGGGGTGTATGGGCTGGAGAAGTTTACAGAGATTGGGATGGGTGTAAGGGCTGGAGGAGGTTACACAGATAGGGAGGGGTGTAGGGGCTGGAGGAGGTTACAGAGAACGGGATGTGTGAGGGGGTGGAGGAGGTTACAGAGACCAGGATGGGTGTAGGGGCTGGAGGAGGATACAGAGATAGCGAGTGGTTTAGGGCTGGAGGAGTTAACAGGGAAAGGGAGGGGTGTAGGGGCTGAAGGTGGGTCCAGAGATAGGGAGTGGATGTAGAGGCTGGACGAGGTTACAGAGATAGGGAGGGTTGTTGGGGCTGGAGGATGTTACAGAGATTGGGAGGGGTGTAGGGGCTGGAGGATTTTACAGAGATAGGGAGTGTTGTAGGGGCTGGAGGAGGTTACAGAGATAGGGAGGGGTGTAGGGGCTGGTGGAGGTTGCAGAGACCAAAAGGGGTGTAGGGGCTGGAGGAGGTTACAGAGATAGGGAAGAGTGTAGGGGCTGGAGGAGGTTACAGAGATAGGGAGTTGTGTAGGGGCTGGAGGATGTTACAGAGATAGGGAGGAGTGTCGGGACTGGTGGACGTTACAGAGATTGGGAGAGGTGTAGGGGCTGGAGGAGGTTACAGAGATACGGAGGGGTGTAGGGGCTGGAGGAGGTTACAGAGATAGGGAGGGTGGAGGGGCTGGTGGAGGTAACAGAAATAGGGAGATGTGTAGGGGCTGGAGGATGTTACAGAGATAGGGAGGGATGTAGGGGCTGGAGGAAGTTACAGAGATGGGGAGGGGTGTAGGGATTGGAGGAGGTTACAGAGATAGGGTGCGGTGTATGTGCTGGAGGAGGTTACAGAGATAGGGAGGGGTGTAGGGGCTGGAGGAGGTTACAGAGACCGAGAGGGGTGTAGCGGCTGGAGGAGGTTACAGAGACCCGGTGGGGTGTAGGGGCTGGAGGAGGTTACAGAGATAGGGAGGTGTGTAGGGTCTGGAGGAGGTTACAGAGATAGGGAGGGGTGTAGGGGCTGGAGGAGGTTACAGAGATAGGGAGGGGTGCAGGGACTGGAGTTGGTTACAGAGATAGGGAGGGGTGTAGGGGCTGGAGGAGGTTACAGAGACGGAGAGGGTGTGTAGGGGCTGGAGGTTGTTACGGAGATAGGAAGGGTTGCTGGGCTGGAGGAGGTTACAGTGACACGGAGGGGTGTAGTGACTGGAGGAGGTTACAAAGATACGGCGGGTTGTAGGCACTGGCGAATGTTACAGAGATAGGGAGGGGTGTGGTGGCTGGAGGAGGTTACAGAGACCAGGATGTCTGTAGGGGCTGGAGGAGTTTACAGAGATAGGGAGTGGTGTAGGGGCTGAAGGTGGTTACAGAGATAGGGAGTGGAAGTAGAGGCTGGAGGAGGTTACAGAGATGGGGAGGGGTGCAGGGAATGGAGGACGTTACAGAGATTGGGAGGGGTGTAGGGGCTGGAGCTGTTTACAGAGATAGGGAGGGGTGTAGGGGCTGGAGAAGGTTACAGAGATAGCGAGGGGTGTAGGGGCTGGAGGAGGTTACAGAAATAGGGAGGGGTGTAGGGATTGGAGGATGTTACAGAGATAGGGATGGATTTAGGGGCTGGAGGAAGTTACAGAGATGGGGAGGTGTGTAGTGATTGGAGGAGTTTACAGAGATAGTGAGGGTTGAAGGTGCTGGAGGAGGTTACTGAGATAGGGAGGGGTGTAGTGGCTGGAGGAGGTTACAGAGACCGAGAGGGGTGTAGGGGCTGGAGGAGGTTACAGAGATAGGGAGGGGTGTAGGGGCTGGAGGAGGTTACAGAGAACGGGAGGTGTGAGGGGGTGGAGGAGGTTACAGAGACCAGGATGGGTGTAGGGGCTGGAGGAGGTTACAGAGATAGGGAGTTGTGTAGGGCTGGAGGAGGTAACAGAGATGGGGAGCGGTGAAGGGACTGGAGGACGTTACAGAGATAGGGAGGGGTGTAGGGGCTGGAGGAGGTTACAGAGACCGGGAGGTGTGAGGGGGTGGAGGAGGTTACAGAGACCAGGATGGGTGTAGGGGCTGGAGGAGGATACAGAGATAGGGATTGGTGTAGGGGCTGGAGGAGTTTACAGGGAAAGGGAGGGGTGTAGGGGCTGAAGGTGGGTCCAGAGATATGGAGTGGATGTAGAGGCTGGAAGAGGTTACAGAGATAGGGAGGATTGTTGGGCTGGAGGATGTTACAGAGATAGGGAGAAGTCTAGGGCCTGGAGGATTTTACAGAGATTGGGAGGGGTGTAGGGGCTGGAGGATTTTACAGAGATAGGGAGGGGTATAGAGGCTGGAGGAGGTTACAGAGATAGGGAGGGGTGTAGGGGCTGGAGGAGGTCACAGAGTTAGGGAGGGGTGTAGGGGCTGGAGGAGGTTACAGAAATTGGGAGTTGTGTAGGGCTGGAGGAGGTGACAGAGATAGGGAGGGGTGAAGGGGCTGGAGGAAGTTACAGAGATGGGGAGGCTTGTAGGGATTGGAGGAGGTTACAGAGACCGGGAGGGGTGTAGGGGCGGGAGCAGGTTACAGAAATAGGGAGTTGTGTAGTGCTGGAGGAGGTTACAGAGATAGCAAGGGGTGTAGGGGCTTGAGGAGGTTACAGAGATAGGGAGCGGTGTAGGGGCTGGAGGAGGTTACAGAGATAGGGAGTTGTGTAGGGCTGGAGGAGGTTACAGAGATAGGGAGCGGTGAAGGGACTGGAGGACGTTACAGAGATTGGGAGGGGTGTAGGGGCTGGAGGAGGTTACAGTGATAGGGAGGGGTGTTGGGGGTGGAGGAGGTTACAGAGGTAGGGGTGTAGGGGCTGGAGGAGGTTACAGAGACAGGGAGGGATGTAGGGGCTGGAGGGGGTTACAGAGATAGGGAGGGGTGTAGTGGTTGGAGGAGGTTATAGATATAGGGAGGGGTGTAGTGGCTGGCGGAGGTTACAGAGACAGGGAGGGGTGTAGGGCTGGAGGAGGTTACAGAGATATGGAGGTGTGTAGGGACTGGAGTTGGTTACAGAGATAGGGAGGGGTGTAGGGACTGGAGGTGGTTACAGAGATTGGGAGGGGTTTAGCGGCTGGAGGAGGTTACAGAGATAGGGAGGGTTGAAGGGGCTGGAGGTGGTTACAGAGATTTGGAGGGGTGTAGGGACTGCAGGTGGTTACATAGATAGGGAGGTGTGTAGCGGCTGGAGGAGTTTACAGAGATAGGGAAGGGTGTAGGATTAAGAGGAGGTTACAGAGATAGGGAGTGGTGTAGGGGCTGCAGGAGGTTACAGAGATAGGGAGTGGTGTAGGAGCTGGAGGAGGTTACACAGATAGGGAGGGATGGAGGGAATGGTGGAGGTTACAGAGTTAGGGAGGGGTGTAGGGACTGGAGGTGGTTACAGAGATAGTGAGGGATGTACAGGCTGGAGGAGGTTACAGAGATAGGGAGGGGTGTAGGGGCTGGAGGAGGTTACAGAGATAGGGAATGGTGCTGGGACCGGAGGTGGTTACAGAGACAGGGAGGGGTGTAGGGGCTGGAGGAGGTTACAGAGATAGGGAGGGCTTTAGGGGCTGGAGGAGGTTACAGAGATAGGGAGGGGTGCAGGGACCGGAGGTGGTTACAGAGATAGGGAGGGCTTTATGGGCTGGAGAAGTTTACAGAGATTGGGATGGGTGTAAGGGCTGGAGGAGGTTACAGAGATAGGGAGGGGTGTGTGGGCTGGAGAAGTTTACAGAGATAGGGAGGGGTGTAGGGGCTGGAGGAGGTTACAGAGAACGGGATGTGTGAGGGGGTGGAGGAGGTTACAGAGACCAGGATGGGTGTAGGGGCTGGAGGAGGATACAGAGATAGCGAGTGGTTTAGGGCTGGAGGAGTTTACAGGGAAAGGGAGGGATGTAGGGGCTGAAGGTGGGTCCAGAGATAGGGAGTGGATGTAGAGGCTGGACGAGGTTACAGAGATAGGGAGGGTTGTTGGGGCTGGAGGATGTTACAGAGATTGGGAGGGGTGTAGGGGCTGGAGGATTTTACAGAGATAGGGAGTGTTGTAGGGGCTGGAGGAGGTTACAGAGATAGGGAGGGGTGTAGAGGCTGGAGGAGGTTACAGAGATAGGGAGGGGTGTAGGGGCTGGAGGAGGTCACAGAGATAGGGAGGGGTGAAGGGGCTGGAGGAGGTTACAGAAATTGGAAGTTGTGTAGGGCTGGAGGAGGTGACAGAGATAGGGAGGGGTGTAGGGGCTGCAGGAAGTTACAGAGATGGGGAGGGGTGTAGGGATTGGAGGAGGTTACAGAGATAGCGAGGTGTGAAGGGGCTGGAGGAGGTTACAGAGACCGGGAGGGGTGTAGGGGCGGGAGCAGGTTACAGAAATAGGGAGTTGTGTAGTGCTGGAGGAGGTTACAGAGATAGCGAGGGGTGTAGGGGCTGGAGAAGGTTACAGATATTGGGAGGGGTGTAGGGGCTGGAGGATGTTACAGAGATAGGGAGGGGTGTAGGGATTGGAGGAGGTTACA
Source organism: Carcharodon carcharias (assembly GCF_017639515.1). Classification (NCBI taxonomy): domain Eukaryota; kingdom Metazoa; phylum Chordata; class Chondrichthyes; order Lamniformes; family Lamnidae; genus Carcharodon; species Carcharodon carcharias. The sequence continues at coordinate 4,571,100 of NW_024470726.1, forward strand.
GAGATAGGGAGGGGTGTCGGTGCTGGAGGAGGTTACAGAGATAGGGAGGGGTGTCGGTGCTGGAGGAGGTTACAGAGACCAGGAGGGGTGTAGGAGCTGGAGGAGGTTACTGAGATAGGGAGGGGTGTAGGGGCTGGAGGAGGTTACAGAGATCGGGAGTGGTGTAGGGGCTGGAGGAGTTTACAGGGAAAGGGAGGGGTGTAGGTGCTGAAGGTGGTTACGGAGATAGGGAGTGGATGTAGAGGCTGGAGGAGGTTACAGAGATAAGGAGGGTTGTTGGGGCTGGAGGATGTTACAGAGAGAGGGAGATGTCTAGGGTCTGGAGGATTTTACAGAGATTGGGAGGTGTGTAGGGGCTGGAGGATTTTACAGAGATAGGGAGGGGTGTAGGGGCTGGAGGAGGTTACAGAGATAGGGAGGGGTGTAGAGGCTGGAGGAGGTTACAGAGATAGGGAGGGGTTTAGGGACTGGAGGAGGTTACAGAGATAGTGAGGGGTGTAGGGGCTGGAGGAGGTTACAGAAATTGGGAGTTGTGTAGGGCTGGAGGAGGTTACAGATATAGGGAGGGGTGTAGGGGCTGGAGGAAGTTACAGAGATGGGGAGGGGTGTAGGGATTGGAGGAGTTTACAGAGATAGGGAGGGGTGTAGGGGCTGGAGGAGGTTACAGAGATAGGGAGGGGTGTAGGGGCTGGAGGAAGTTACAGAGATAGCGAGGGGTGTAGGGGCTTGAGGAGGTTACAGAGATAGGGAGGGGTGTAGGGGCTGGAGGAAGTTACAGAGATAGGGAGGGGAATAGGGGCTGGAGAAGGTTACAGCGATAGGGAGGGGTGTAGGTGCTGGAGGAGGTTACAGAGATAGGGAGTTGTGTAGGGCTGGAGGAGGTTACAGAGATAGGGAGCGGTGAAGGGACTGGAGGACGTTACAGAGATTGGGAGGGGTGTATGGGCTGGAGGTCGTTACAGAGATAGGGAGGTGTGTAGGGACTGGAGGACGTTACAGAGATTCGGAGGGGTGTAGGGGCTGGTGGAGGTTACAGAGACCAAGAGGGGTGTAGGGGCTGGAGGAGGTTACAGAGATAGGGAGGGGTGTAGGGGTTGGAGGAGGTTACAGAGATAGGGAGTTGTGTTGGGATGGAGGAGGTTACAGAGATAGGGAGGGGTGTAGGGACTGGAGGACGTTACAGAGATTGGGAGAGGTGTAGGGGCTGGTGGAGTTTACAGAGATAGGGAGGGATGTAGGGGCTGGAGGAGGTTACAGAGATAGGCAGGGGTGTAGGGGCTGGTGGAGGTTACATAAATAGGGAGGTGTGTAGGGGCTGGAGGATGTTACAGAGATAGGGAGGGATGTAGGGGCTGGAGGTAGTTACAGAGATGGGGAGGGGTGTAGGGATTGGAGGAGGTTACAGAGATAGGGTGCGGTGTATGTGCTGGAGGAGGTTACAGAGACCGGGAGGTGTGTAGGGGCTGGAGGAGGTTACAGAGATAGGGATGGGTGTAGGGGCTGGCGGAGGTTACAGAGATAGGGAGCGGTGTAGGGTCTGGAGGAGTTTACAGGGTTAGGGAGGGGTGAAGGGACTGGAGGAGGTTACAGAGATTGGGAGGCGTGTAGGGGCTGGAGGAGTTTACAGAGATAGGGAGAGTTGTAGGGACTGGAGGACGTTACAGAGATTGGGAGGGGTGTAGGGGCTTGAGTAGGTTACAGAGACCAAGATGGGTGTAGCAGCTGGAGGAGGTTACAGAGATAGGGAGGGGTGTAGGGGCTGGAGGAGGTTACAGAGATTGGGAGAGGTGTAGGGGCTGGATGAGTTTACAGAGATAGCGAGTGGTGTAGGTGCTGCAGAAGGTTACAGAGATAGGGAGTGGTGTAGGAGCTGCAGGAGGTTACAGAGATAGGGAGGGATGTAGGGGCTGGAGGAGGTTACAGAGAAAGGGAGGGGTGTAGGGACTAGAGGTGGTTACAGAGGTAGTGAGGGGTGTAGGGGCTGGAGGAGGATACAAAGATCGGGAGGGGTGTAGGGGCTGGAGGATGTTACAGAGATAGGGATTTGTGTAGGGCTGGAGGAGGTTACGGAGATAGGGAGCGGTGAAGGGACTGGAGGATGTTACAGAGATTGGGAGGGGTGTAGGGGCTGGAGGAGGTTACAGTGATAGGGAGAGGTGTAGGGGCTGGAGGAGGTTACAGAGATAGCGAGTGGTGTAGGTGCTGCAGAAGGTTACAGAGATAGGGAGTGGTGTAGGAGCTGCAGGAGGTTACAGAGATAGGGAGGGATGTCGGGGCTGGAGGAGGTTACAGAGAAAGGGAGGGGTGTAGGGACTGGAGGTGGTTGCAGAGCTAGTGAGGGCTGTAGGGGCTGGAGGAGGTTACAAAGATAGGGAGGGGTGTAGGGGCTGGAGGAGGTTATAGAGATAGGGAGTTTTGTAGGGCTGGAGGAGGTTACAGAGATAGGGAGCGGTGAAGGGACTGGAGGACGTTACAGAGATTGGGAGGGGTGTAGGGGCTGGAGGAGGTTACAGTGATAGGGAGGGGTGTAGGGGGTGGAGGAGGTTACAGAGATAGGGAGGGGTGTAGGGGCTGGAGGAGGTTACAGAGAGAGGGAGGGGTTTAGGGGCTGGAGGGGCTTACAGAGATAGGGAGGGGTGTAGGGGCTGGAGGAGTTTACAGAGATAGGGAGGGGTGTAGGGGCTGGCGGAGGTTACAGAGACAGGGAGGGGTGTAGGTCTGGAGGAGGTTACAGAGATATGGAGGGGTGTAGGGACTGGAGGTGGTTACAGAGATAGGGAGGGGTTTAGGGACTGAAGGTGGTTCCAGAGATAGGGAGGGGTTTTGCGGCTGGAGGAGGCTACAGAGATAGGGAGGGGTGTAGGGGCTGTAGGAGGTTACAGAGATTGGGAGGGGTGTAGGGACTGGAGGTGGTTACATAGATAGGGAGGTGTGTAGCGGCTGGAGGAGATTACAGAGATTGGGAGGGGTGTAGGGGCTTGAGTAGGTTACAGAGACCAAGATGGGTGTAGCAGCTGGAGGAGGTTACAGAGATAGGGAGGGGTGTAGGGGCTGGAGGAGGTTACAGAGATTGGGAGAGGTGTAGGGGCTGGAGGAGTTTACAGAGATAGCGAGTGGTGTAGGTCCTGCAGAAGGTTACAGAGATAGGGAGGGATGTAGGGGCTGGAGGAGGTTACAGAGAAAGGGAGGGGTGTAGGGACTGGAGGTGGTTACAGAGCTAGTGAGGGGTGTAGGGGCTGGAGGAGGTTACAAAGATAGGAAGGGGTGTAGGGGCTGGAGGAGGTTACAGAGATAGGGATTTGTGTAGGGCTGGAGGAGGTTACGGAGATAGGGAGTGGTGAAGGGACTGGAGGACCTTACAGAGATTGGGAGGTGTGTAGGGGCTGGAGGAGGTTACAGTGATAGGGAGAGGTGTAGGGGCTGGAGGAGGTTACAGAGATAGCGAGTGGTGTAGGTGCTGCAGAAGGTTACAGAGATAGGGAGCGGTGAAGGGACTGGAGGACGTTACAGAGATTGGGAGGGGTGTAGGGGCTGGAGGAGGTTACAGTGATAGGGAGGGGTGTAGAGGGTGGAGGAGGTTACAGAGGTAGGGAGGGGTGTAGGGGCTGGAGGAGGTTACAGAGAGAGGGAGGGGTTTAGGGGCTGGAGGGGCTTACAGAGATAGGGAGGGGTGTAGGGGCTGGCGGAGGTTACAGAGACAGGGAGGGGTGTAGGGCTGGAGGAGGTTACAGAGATATGGAGGGGTGTAGGGACTGGAGGTGGTTACAGAGATAGGGAGGGGTGTAGGGGCTGTAGGAGGTTACAGGGATTGGGAGGGGTGTAGGGACTGGAGGTGGTTACATAGATATCGAGGTGTGTAGCGGCTGGAGGAGTTTACAGAGATAGGGAGGGGTGTAGGAGTTGGAGGAGGTTACAGAGATAGGGAGTGGTGTAGGGGTTGCAGGAGGTTACAGAGATATGGAGTGGTGTAGGAGCTGGAGGAGGTTACACAGATAGGGAGGGATGGAGGGAATGGTGGAGGTTACAGAGTTAGGGAGGGGTCTAGGGACTGGAGGTGGTTACAGAGATAGTGAGGGGTGCACAGGCTGGAGGAGGTTACAGGGATAGGGATGGGTGCAAGGACCGGAGGTGGTTACAGAGATAGGGAGGGGTGTAGGGGCTGGAGGAGGTTACAGAGAAAGGGAGGGCTTTAGGGGCTGGAGGAGGTTACAGAGATAGGGAGGGTTGCAGGGACCAGAGTTGGTTACAGAGATAGGGAGGGCTTTAGTGGCTGGAGGAGCTTACAGAGACGGAGAGGGTGTGTAGGGACTGGAGGAGGTTACGGAGATAGGGAGGGTTCCTGGGCTGGAGGTGGTTACAGAGATACGGAGGGGTGTAGTGACTGCAGGAGGTTACAAAGATAGGGAGGGGTGTAGGCACTGGCGGAGGTTACAGAGATAGGGAGGGGTGTAGGGGCTGGAGGAGGTTACAGAGATAGGGAGGGGTGTAGTGGCTGGAGGAGGTTACAGAGATAGGGAGGGTTGTAGGGGCTGGAGGAGGTTACAGAGATAGGGAGGTGTGTATGGGCTGGAGAAGGTTACAGAGATAGGGAGGGGAATAGGGGCTGGAGGAGGTTACAGAGATAGGGAGGGGAATAGGGGCTGGAGGAGGTTACAGAGATAGGGAGGGGTGTAGGGGCTGGAGGATGTTACAGAGATAAGGAGGGGTGTAGGGGCTGGAGGAGGTTACAGAGATTGGGAGTGGAATAGGGGCTGGAGGAAGGTACAGAGATAGGGAGGGGTGTAGGGGCTGGAGGAGGTTACAGAGATGTGGAGGGGTGTAGGGGCTGGAGGAGGTTACAGAGACAGGGAGGGGTGTAGGGACTGGAGGAAGGTACAGAGATAGGGAAGGGTGTAGGGGCTGGAGGAGGTTACAGAGATGTGGAGGGGTGTAGGGGCTGGAGGAGGTTACAGAGATAGGGAGGGGTGTAGGGGCTGGAGGAGGTTACAGAGACATGGAGGGGTGTAGGTACTGGAGGAAGGTACAGAGATAGGGAAGGGTGTAGGGGCTGGAGGAGGTTACAGAGATGTGGAGGGGTGTAGGGACTGGAGGAGGTTACAGAGATAGGGAGGGGTGTAGGGGCTGGAGGAGGTTACAGAGATAGGGCGGGGTGTAGGGGCTGGAGGAGGTTACAGAGATAGGGATGTGTGTAGGGGCTGGAGGAGGTTACAGAGATAGGGAGGGGTGTAGGGGCTGGAGGAAGTTACAGAGATAGGGATGTGTGTAGGGGCTGGAGGAGGTTACAGAGATAGGGAGGGGTGTAGGGGCTGGAGGAAGTTACAGAGATAGGGAGGGGTGTAGGGGCTGGAGGAGGTTACAGAGATAGGGAGGGGTGTTGGGGCTGGAGGAGGTTACAGAGATAGGGAGGGGTGTAGGGGCTGGAGGAAGTTACAGAGATAGGGATGTGTGTAGGGGCTGGAGGAGGTTACAGAGATAGGGAGGGGTGTAGGGGCTGGAGGAGGTTATGGAGTTAAGTAGTTGGGGTTGGTTTGAGACGCCCTGTTGAGGGATTTGAGAACGAGGATACGACTGCTAAAAGCTGGTTGTTGCCGGGCCAGTTGCCAGTGTGGGTTAGCGAGAACCGAGGGGTGATTGGTGAACGGGGACTTGGTGCGGGTTAGGACACAGGGCCAGCGGAGATTTGGAGTTTACCGAGGTCGAAAGATGCAGTGATGACCAGGAGAGCGTTGGAGTAATTGGAACAGCCCAGATGGTCTACACTTGGTTGTCCTGCTCCACCCGAACCTCCTCCCAGCCGCTCTTCATCTCGCCCCTGTCACCATATCCTTCTGTTCCTTTCTCCCTTGTGTGTCTATCCAGCTTCCCCATCTCTGCTGCTCACCTCAACCACTCCCTGTGCGAGCGAGTTCCACGTTCCGAGTTCCCCATTCTCATTACTCTCTCCCCCTGTAACAAACCCTTGGTGCTGAACTGCGACCTGAAAGCCTTCCGGCCTGGATCGAACACGGAGTCCAAGGTGCCCAAGCCAACGTTACCACTCCTCCCAGGCCGGCATCTTCAGCCTATCCCTCACTGTGACCCCTCAGACACCCACCCGTCCCCTGCATTGTTCCTAATTCACCTCACGCTGTGCCACGTTTGAGAGGACGGAATCTGAATACAGATTAAACTAGGAATCCGATTTATTAGATGTACCTGGGACCGGTGCCTGCCAAATTCGTGGGAGGATGTGGGGTAGCAGTCATGTCACTGGGCTAGTAATCCACAGGCCCGAGCTAATCCTCTGGGGTCATGGGTTCAAGTTCCACGCCAGCAGTTCAAATCCCATTAATAAAATCTGGGACTGAAAGCGAGTCTCAGTAACAATGACCATGAAACTATCATCGGTTGTTGTAAAAACCTATCTGGCCGACTAATGCCCCTTTAGGGAGCGAAATCTGCTGTCCATACCCGGTCTGGCCTACACGTGACTCCAGACCTACAGCCACGTGGTTGACTCTTAACCTCCCTCTGAAATGGCCGAGTGGGACACTCCGTTCAAGGGGTAATTAGGGACGGGCAACAAATGCAGGCCTGGCCCAGCAACACTCACATCCCATGACAGAATAAAGGAACAAAAAGACAACATGGTGGGGCTGATGGGTGGCCTTGAGATTAAGGCAATGTTGTTTGTCAGGTGACCTTTGACCCTCCCTTCCCCTATCCCAACAGGATATTTGGCTAAGTTTCTTTACGTGTGCATGTGCACATCTGCATGTGTCTGTGTGTGTATGTCTGCCTGTGTGTGTGTGTCTGCCTGTGTGTGCGTATGTATGTGTGCTTGTATGTCTGCCTGGTGTGTGTGTGTGTGTGTGTGTATGTCGGCCTGTGCGAGTGCTCGTGTGTGTCTGCCTGTGGCTGTGCGTGTGTGCATATCTGTGTGTGTGTGTGTGTGTCTGCCTGTGGCTGTGTGTGCATGACTGCCTGTGTGTGTGTGTGTGTGTGTGTGTGTGCGTGTTGGCCTGTGCGTGTGCTTGTGTGTGTCTGCCTGTGGCTGTGCGTGTGTGCATATCTGTGTGTGCGTGTGTGTGTCTGCCTGTGGCTGTGTGTGCATGACTGCCTGTGTGTGTGTGTGTGTGTGTGTGTGTGTCGGCCTGTGCGTGTGCGTGTGTGTGTCTGCCTGTGGCTGTGCGTGTGTGCATATCTGTGTGTGCGTGTGTGTGTCTGCCTGTGGCTGTGTGTGCATGACTGCCTGTGTGTGTGTGTGTGTGTGTGTGTGTGCCTGTGGCTGTGCTTGTGTGTGTGCATGTCTGTGTGTGTGTGTGCATATCTCTGCATGTGTGTGTGTGTGTGTGTGCATGTCTGTGTGTGTGTGTCTGCCTGTGGCTGTGTGTGTGTGTGTGTGTGTGTGTGTGCATTTCTCTGCATGTGTGTGTGTGTGTGTGTGTGTGTGTGAGGGGTGGGGGGAATGCAGGGAAGTATTCATACCTTAGGCTGTTGTTTTTGCAGGGAACTTCTAATATTATTTTGCATACCACGCTGAGGTCAGTGGAACTCTCCTTCCCGAAAATGTTGTGGCTCAGTCAATGTTATGAAGAAACAGATCAGTGCATTTTGTTGTCTAACAGAATCCTGGGAAATGGAAAAAAGTGGGTGGGGGAGGGGTAAATGTGGTTGAGGTACAAAACAACAATGAACTAAAAGATTAGTTGCACAGCACAGATGACCTGAATGGCATCCTGTTTCAGGGACAATACAGAGCAAAGCTCCCTCAACACTGTCCCCATCAAACACTCCCAGGACAGGTACAGCACCGGGTTAGATACAGAGTAAAGGTCCCTCTACATGGTCCCCATCAAACATTCCCCCAGGACAGGTACAGCACGGGGTTAGATACAGAGTAAAGCCCCCTCTACACTGTCCCCATCAAACACACCCAGGACAGGTACAGCACAGGGTTAGATACAGAGTAAAGCTCCCTCTACACTGTCCCCATCAAACATTCCCAGGGCAGGTACAGCACAGGGTTAGATACAGAGTAAAACTCCCTCTACACTGTCCCCATCAAACACTCCCAGGACAGGTACAGCACGGGGTTAGATACAGAGTAAAGCTCCCTCTACACTGTCCCCATCAAACACTCCCAGGACAGGTACAGCACGGGGTTAGATACAGAGTAAAGCACCCTCTACACTGTCCCCATCAAACACTCCCAGACAGGTACAGCACGGGGTTAGATACAGAGTAAAGCTCCCTCTACATCGTCCCCATCAAACACTCCCAGGACAGGTACAGCATGAGGTTAGATACAGAGTAAAGCACCCTCTACATTGTCCCAATCAAACACTCCCAGGACAGGTACAGCACGGGGTTAGATACAGAGTAAAGCTCTCTCCATTGATGTGCCTTACTCCAAACATTACTAAAGAATTGATCATTCAGAAGTCTAACTGGGTAAACACCCTAAACCATGTTCGAGCTGCTCTTAGAATCCAGGTCAGTTCTCCCTTGGCTGGACCCAACAGTACAATGGAAGAGACACAAGATAGACTGTCCACCAATATCCATTACAAGCCTACCGACTCCCACAGCTACCTCGACTACAGCTCCTCACATCCCGCTTCCTGTAAGGACTCCATCCCATTCTCTCAGTTCCTTCGCCTCCGTCGCATCTGTTCTGATGATGCCACTTTCAAAAACAGTTCCTCTAACATGTCCTCCTTCTTCTGTAACCGAGGTTTTCCACCCACGGTGGTTGACAGGGCCCTCAACCGTGTCCGGCCCATCTCCCACGCATCCGCCCTCACACCTTCCTCTCCCTCCCAGAAACATGATAGGCTCCCCCTTGTCCTCACTTATCACCCCACCAGCCTCCGCATTCAAAGGATCATCCTCCGCCATTTCCGCTAACTCCAGCATGATGCCACCACCAAACACAACTTCCCTTTACCCCCCTGGTGGTATTCCGTGGGGATTGTTCCCTCCGGGACACACTGGTCCACTCCTCCATCACCTCCTACACCTCAACCCTTCCCACTGCACCTTCCCATGCAACCACAGAAGGTGCAACACCTGCCCCTTTACTTCCTCTCTCCTCACCGTCCAAGGGCCCAAACACTCCTTTCAAGTGAAGCAGCTTTTCACTTGCACTTCCCTCAATTTATTCTACTGCATTCGTTGCTCCCAATGTGGTTTCCTCTACATTGGAGACACCAAACGCAGACTGGGTGACCACTTTTCAGAACACCTTCGGTCTGTCCGCAAGCATGACCCCGACCTCCCTGTCGCTTGCCATTTCAACACCCCCACCCTGCTCTCTTGCCCACATGTCCGTCCTTGGCCTGCTGCATTGTTCCAGTGAAGCTCAACACAAACTAGAGGAACAGCACCTCATCTTCCGACTAGGCACTTTACAGCCTTCTGGACTGAATATTGAGTTCAACAATTTTAGATCATGAACTCTCTCCTCCATCCCCACCCCCTTTCCGATCCCTCCCTTTTTTCCCCAATAATTTATATAGATTTTTCTTCTCCCACCTATTTCCATTATTTTTAAATGTAATTCCATCCATTGTTTTATCTCTACCTTTTAGCCTATTTCGATTCCTTCACCCCACCCCCACTAGGGCTATCTGTACCTTGCTCGTCCTGCTTTCTACCCTTAATGAGCACATTCCTTAGATAATATCACCACCTTCAACACCTCTTTGTCCTTTTGTCTGTGACATCTTTTGGTTATCTCCACCTGTCACTGGCCCTCTATCCAGCTCTACCTGTCCCACCCCCCCTTAAACCAGTTTATATTTCACCCCTTTCCTATTTTACCTTAGTTCTGTTGAAGAGTCATGCGGACTCGAAACGTTAACTGTGTCCCTCTCAGCAGATGCTGCCAGACCTGCTGAGTTTTTCCAGGTGATTTTTTGGATTTCTAGCATCCGCATTTTTTTTTTGCTTTTATCTTTATGTTAGCCTTCGCTTGCTGTTTTGGGGAGAGGTGAAGTTCAGCAGGAATTCTCATTTCCCAGAAAGTGTTAAAGTAATTTCTGTTTCCTCAGTATAGCAACATCACCTGGCACATTATTCAAGCCCACCTTGTCTCACCACTAGCGATGTTGTGACTTACACACCAGCTGGTTACCAAATCCAGCCTGGTCTGGATTCTTTGACAAAGTATTTCAAAAAGGAGCTATTGAAAGATTTTCACTCCAGGTTATTAAAAACAATTGGTTCAAAGTCATAAATCATTGCAAGCACACAGTGCTTTGTTCACATGCTGATGTCATTGTGTCACCAGGAGTTTATCAGGTCCATCCATCCACCCACAGGCGATCCCTGCAGATATGACAGGCTACCTAATGTGTGAATAGGTCCACAACATCCAACCTTTTACCTTCAAGTTCCTACTCTTGTTTTCAGATCCCTCTCCATGAATCCCCCTCCCTATCTCTGTAACCTCCTCCAGCCCCTACACCCCTCCCTGTCTCTGTAATCTCCTCCAACTCCTACACCCCTCCCTATCTCTGTAACCTCCTCCAGCCCATACACCTCTCCCTAACTCTATAACCTACTCCAGCCCCTACACCCCTCCCTATCTCTGTAACCTCCTCCAGCCCCTACACCCCTCCCTATCTCTATAACCTGCTCCAGCCCCTACACCCCTCCCTATCTCTGTAACCTCCTCCAGCCCCTACACCCCTCCCTATCTCTGTAACCTCCTCCAGCCCCTACACCCCTATCTCTGTAACGTCCTCCAGCCCCTACACCCCTCCCTATCTTTGTAACCTCCTCCAGCCCCTACACCCCCTCCCTATCTCGGTAACCTCCTCCAGCCCCTACCCCCTCCCTGTCTCTGTAACCTCCTCCAGCCCCTACACCCCACCCTATCGCTGTAACCTCCTCCAGCCCCTACACCCCTCCCTATCTCTGTAACCTCCTCCAGCCCCTACACCTCTCCCTATCACTGTAACCTCCTCCAGCCCCTACACCCCTCCCTATCTCTGTAACCTCCTCCAGCCCCTACACCCCCTCCTTGTCTCTGTAACCTCCTCCAGCCCCTACCCCCTCCCTATCTCTGTAACCTCCTCCATCCCCTACACCCCTCCCTATCGCTGTAACCTCCTCCAGCCCCTACACTCCTCCCTATCTCTGTAACCTCCTCCAGTCCCTACTCCCCTCCCTATCTCTGTAACCTCCTGCAGCCCCGACACCCCTCCTTGTCTCTGTAACCTCCTCCAGCCCCTACACCCCTCCCTATCTCTGAAACCTCCTCCAGCCCCTACACCCCTCCCTATCTCTGTAACTTCCTCCAGCCCCTACACCCCCTCCCTATCTCTGTAATTCCTCCAGCCCTTACACCTCTCCCTGTCTCTGTAACCTCCTCTAGCCCCTACACCCCTCCCTATCTCTGTAACCTCCTCCAGCCCCTACACCCCTCCCTATCTCTGTAACCTCCTCCAGCCCCTACACCTCTCCCTATCACTGTAACCTCCTCCAGCCCCTACACCCCTCCCTATCTCTGTAACCTCCTCCAGCCCCTACACCCCCTCCTTGTCTCTGTAACCTCCTCCAGCCCCTACCCCCTCCCTATCTCTGTAACCTCCTCCATCCCCTACACCCCTCCCTATCGCTGTAACCTCCTCCAGCCCCTACACTCCTCCCTATCTCTGTAACCTCCTCCAGTCCCTACTCCCCTCCCTATCTCTGTAACCTCCTGCAGCCCCGACACCCCTCCTTGTCTCTGTAACCTCCTCCAGCCCCTACACCCCTCCCTATCTCTGAAACCTCCTCCAGCCCCTACACCCCTCCCTATCTCTGTAACTTCCTCCAGCCCCTACACCCCCTCCCTATCTCTGTAATTCCTCCAGCCCTTACACCTCTCCCTGTCTCTGTAACCTCCTCTAGCCCCTACACCCCTCCCTATCTCTGTAACCTCCTCCAGCCCCAACACCCCTCCCTATTTCTGTAACCTCCTCCAGCCCCTACACCCCTCCCTATCACTGTAACCTCCTCCAGCCCCTACACCCCTCCCTATCTCTGTAACCTCTTCCAGCCCCTACACTCCTTCGTTGTCTCTGTAACCTCCTCCAGCCCCTACCCCCTTCCATGTCTCTGTAACCTCCTCCAGCCCCTACACCCCTCCCTATCTCTGTAACCTCCTCCAGCCCCTACACCCCTCCCTATCTCTGTAACCTCCTGCAGCCCCTACACCCCTCCCTATCTCTGTAACCTCTTCCAGCCCCTACACCCCCTCCCAATCTCTGTAACCTCCTCCAGCCCCTACACCCCTCCCTATCTCTGTAACCTCCTGCAGCCCCTACACCCCTCCCTATCTCTGTAACCTCCTCCAGCCCCTACACCCCTCCCTATCTCTGAAACCTCCTCATGCTCCTACACCCCTCCCTATCTCTGAAAACTCCTCATGCCCCTACACCACTCCCTATCTTTGTAACCACCTCCACCCTCCGAGATCTCTGCGCTCCTCCAATTCCGGCCTCTTGCTCATACCGCGATTCCCATTGCTCCACCATTGGCAGCCGTGCCTTCAGCTGCCTGGGGGGTCCTGAGCTCTGGAATTCCCTCCCTGAACCTCTCCGTCTCTTTCTCCCTCTCCTTCTTTGACGCTCCTTAAAACCAACCTGTTTGACTGTGTTTTTTGTCACCCTGTCCCTAATATCTCCTCATGTGGCTTGGGTTTAAATTCTGTCTGATAACGCTGCTGTGATGCACCTTGGAGACCTCTCACTAATTTAAAGACACTACATAAATGCAAGCTTTTGGGCTGTGTCAATTCGAGAGCCGGATGATCTTGGAAAATCCTGATTACTTGGAGTCATCAATTTCTCCCCCAAAAGCTATTGAGCTTTTAAAGTTTGGGTACTTCCACCCTCCTCTCTACTGAGGGTCTCCTTTGATCACCTAGGCATCTTCTTTTGTGGAAGACGATCACTGTGCTGTAAAGCCACTGAAAAATCCAGGCCCAACCATCTTCAGCTGCTTCATCAATGACCTTCCTTCCATCATAAGGTCAGGAGTGGGGATGTTCGCTGATGATTGCACAATGTTCAGCACCATTCGTGACTCCTCAGATACTGAAGCAGTCCATGTCCAAATGCAGCAAGACCTGGACAATATTCAGATTTGAGCTGACAAGTGGCAAGTAACATTCGTGCCACATAAATGCCAGGTAATGACCATCTCCAACAAGAGAGAATCGAACCATTGCCTCTTGACATTCAATGGCATTACCATCACTGAATCCCCCCACTATCAACATCCTGGGGGGTTACCATTGACCAGAAACTGAACTGGACTAGCCATATAAATACTGTGGCTACAAGAGCAGGTCAGAGGCCGGGTATCCTGCGGTGAGTAACTCATCTCCTGACTCCTCAAAGCCTGTCCACCATCCGCAAAGCACAAGTCAGGAGTGTGATGGAATACTCTCCACTTGCCTGGATAAGTGCAACTCCAACAACACTCAAGTAGTTCCCATCATCCAGTACAAAGCAGCTCCGCTTGATCGGCGCCCCTTCCACAAACATTCACTCCCTCCACCACCGATGCACAGTAGCAGCAGTGTGTGTACCATCTACAAGGTGCACTGCAGCAACTCACCAAGGCTCCTTCAACAGCACCTTCCAAATCTGTGACCATTAACACCTAGAAGGACAAGGACAGCAGACTCATGGAGTATAAGGGTCTGGCAGATAAAGGGTTAATATGGGACTGAGTATGGTACCACCCACACAGTGTTGTTAAAGAATACATGACCTGCACCTAGAGGTCAGTGTAGTGTTGGATAGAGCCAAGTGTAGATGCAAGCATGGAGTTAGGTCCCAACTTGGACCTTTACTATACCAATGTAAATAATTTCTACTAGTTAATAAATACTTACTGTTGAAATCCCTAAGGCTACAGATACCTTAATAAGATCCACCGAACTATGCCCAACAACATAGAACATGGTGGCAATGAATGACACACCTCAAAACCTCACAGGGACTGCAAAAGAATCAAAGAATCAGTCTGACTTGAAGAAAAGCTTGAGAAGCAAAAGCGCAGAAAGAAATCACCAGAGAAAAAGCCCCAAAGAAAGGCTTGGAAGCTGAAGGCAGGAATTAAGTTCCTCAACGCACCCAGGCCTAGCAGGGGCGAGCTAAGGGTGTAAAATTCCTGGGCAACACAAGTCCTGAAAAAAAATTCAAACCTTGCAGTGGTCAGAAATTGCCGCTTAAATCACGGTACAGGAAACCTGATACCCGAGTCGGCAACCGAGCCCCCTACGAACAAACAAAAATTAATAATGGATTAAAAATGAATTGCGATTGAGGAGGCAGCTTTAAGAACCCAGCAAAATCTAGGATGCGACGTTTGTAAAGCCCGAGAACAGGGCGCTAAAGTGGGGAAGACCCTTAACTTGTCAACCCAGGCAGCAATTATTGAGAAAAGTTAAACGCTGAGATTGGGAACAGCATTACTGCAGGTGCTAGCCAAAAACCAGCAAGTGTGGGGAAACCCTTTGGTGAAGGAGCCCAGGGAAGGTGGTGTTGGGGTGCCCCCATTGGGTCATTGGAAACCTCTTAAAGCTGAACCTGCAGTTTCATCATTTTAACCACATATCCCAGAAGTCCGCTCTTCCAGGTCAATTTGGACTTACCTACGGCCCAGATCAATCACAAAATTGGGTACTCTGGAGAAAGAGATTCCTTAGATACATGATTGCTTCAAGTCTTTTTATAGAGAAGTTGAACAAGTTAACACCCTGCTTTATTCAGTAGGCCCAACAGCTGATGATAATAATAGCTACTCAAGGAATCATCTGCAAAATTTGATGCTTATTTTAATGTCAGGAGTAACAAGATCCTTGAAAGGGTTAAATTTGATAAGCGTGTCCAACAGCCAGGAGAAACTTTCCACTCCTTCATTAATGAGCTGTACAGAATGGCTGAAGGCTGTGATTACAGTGACCTGAGATCTCAGCTAATGAGGGATAGAATAGTTGTTGGAGTGGCAGATAGCACACTCTCAGACACGCTTCACACGAAGGGAGGTCTAAACCTTGAGAAAGCTGCCCAGAAGGTCAGGCAATCTGAAATCCATTTGCAGCACAGGTCTGTATGAAGGGGAGAAAGCAAACGGTGGCACCAAAGTAAACCCCACTGACCAGCTAGTGAAACGGCGCAGAGACAGGGACACTCCAGCCTAAGGGAAGCAATACCCTGACTGACCAGTAGAGCAGCCATGGAGCAAAGCGCCCCCCGCAGGCGTGATCAATGTCCTACAATTTCAGCCCAACGCTTGCAATGTAACCGATTAGAATTCTCAGGGGAGCTATGCAAAGCTGGAACACTAAAACGCACAGAAGATCCCAAGAGGGTTCACGAGGTTGAGACTGCACTCCAAGCAGGCACACAACCAGGCTTCTTGGGGAGGAGGTCGAAGGTCAAAGGTCGTGGATATTCGTTCTGGAACGCAGACACCTCTGTTAACGGCCAGCTCACAGACTTTGAGTTGGACACTAGGAGCCAGTGCTATGTCTCTGTCAGACAGAGAACCGTGGCTGGTCACCCAACGGCTTAGGCCGCCTCAAAACGCGCCCCTATAGGGAGGGAGGCATCGAACGCCATCCGGGCCACACTCAGGTACAAGGACAAAACAACCTGGGGAAACCCTACTCGTGACCCACGACCAGCACTGCTCACGGCTCAGCCCCAAAAAGCCTGCATCGGCCTGAAGCTTTTACAAAGGTTTGACAATTGGCCTGGCTCCAAGTATAAAAAGGGGTTCGTGAGGCTCTCTACGGGATTGGGGGTGACTGGAGAACGCGTACAAGGTCACCCCGAGGGAGGACGCGGCTCCCATTCTGCCCGGTTCACACCAGGAAAGATTCCGCACCCACTCACGAAGCAAGTGCAGCAGCAGTGGGCGGACAGGATGACGAAGATGGGGGTCAGCCCCCACCCTCGCCACCCCACCACCCCTCTGCCCCGGTCACACGACCGACCGCATGGCGTTCCAGGGACTGCCCCAATCCCAAAACCGAGTGGGTCCATCCGTACCCGCGTGGACTTGCCACAGCCCAATAAAGCCATAGCCAGAGTGGTACATCCCCCTCAGTGACGGAAGCCTGACTAAACCTCTCTAAGGGTGCGGTGTTTTAAAAACTCAATGTCAACAACGGTTTTTTTGGCAAACTTCCCTTGGACGAGGTGTCTAGTTTGCCGGCCACATTCATTACCCACTTTGGCCGATTCTACTTCAACTGCCTGCCCTTTGGAATCATCTTGGCGCTGGAAATAAGTCAACCTGCCATGTTGGCCATTTTGCAAGGTCGACTGGGTCTCATCTGCCATAAGGACGATGTTTTGGTTCACGGAACACAATGAAGTAACACAAGAAGGGGCTCACAGCGGCCCTAGAATGCCCCCAGGAAGCAGCGGCTAACGCTGAACGAGAAATGCGGGTTGTCCAAGATGCCAGTCCCTCTGCTCGGACACACCGTCAGCCACAAAGGCATCGCCGTGGCCCCACAGGAAACCAAAGCTGTCAGCGAGTTCCCAATCCCGTCCTCAATTCTGGACCTCCAGAGGGTCCTGGGGTGGAGAACCAGTGGGCGAAATCCTTACCAAATCTGGTGCAGGTCACAGAGCCTTTGAGACATCTACTTAAGAAAGACCAGGCATGGTGCTGGGACTCACATCAAGAGCAATCGTTCACTCATATCAAAGCGATGCTGCTCCCAACCAATATTCTGGCCCACTACGAACCACCCCTGCCCAGCACAGTAGGACCAGATGCTTCAACCACAGGCTTTGGAGCGACCCTATTCCAAGAGCAACTGGATCAGGGTACTATGCCTCCGGTCACAGGGATGAGGTAATCCACCATCGCGAACTTAGCCCTCGCAGTCACGAGGACACACGAGAGATTCTCAGATGGCATCGTTGGCCTAAAGGTCACCATCGCTAGACGAGAAGGAGCTGGCAAAGATGCCTCCTGGAATCCAGAGACCCCACCTGCACCTCATGAGGTTTGGCTACGAGACAGTCTACGTCCAGGGTAGAAACCAAACAACGGCAGACGTGCTTTCTGGGGACACGGGGGGATCTCCCGACAAAGCTGGAGGCCGATCTGATTGAGGTGCTTGAAGTGTTCTCCCCAATTGACAAGGGATATACTCGCTGGGGGCTGCAAGCAAACTCCCAACAGAGTCACCAGGAACAAACGCGCGATGAAGAATGAGCCCCCATCGGCCATTACTGCCAGCAAGAGTGGCCACACGGAGACCGAGTGACAGTACCAGGGAAGCTCGGTTCGAACAGCAGAAAACACTTTACTGCCCTTGATGCTCTCCTGCTGTACAACGAGTGGGGCTGCTTGCCCCCAGCTTCTCTCCGGTTGCAAATCCTGCAAAGAATATACCAGGGCCACTTGGGCAAGTCCAAGTGCAGGGCCCAGGCCCACAGCGCCGTTGGTGTACCCACACCACAGGGACTGCAGCGGTTCAAGAAGGCAGCTCATCACCACTTTCTCAAGGGGGCAATTAGGCCTGGGCAATAAATGCTGGCTTAGCCAGCGATGCCCACATCCTGTAAACGAATTAAAAAGAATCGGCTGTCTGGCGGCCAGGCCTTTCCAGGGCAGTTGGAGAACACGGTGGCAAACTGTGTCAGGAAGATATAATAATATTCATAATGTTATTGGGATTTATTGTAGAGTAATAGCAGGGTCTGTGTCTATGGGTCTATGTCTGTCTGTGTCTGTGTGTGTGTGAGTGTGTGTGTGAGACGTAGTTGAAGTAATTGGGCGCCGGGAGCTCCCTTTGGTCCTGTGGGTGCAGTGTACATACCTGACAGATGTTATGGCGCAGCTGATGGTAAATGCTGAGCTGTCCAAATCCCAGAGGGACACTTGAAACAACTGCCACAACTTGGCTTGCAACTTGTATAAATTTCGAGATGCGTGCCTTGAATTCAGTAGTAATAAGACCACCAAGTCCTATAGGTTTCTTACAAAACTAAATTAAACCTTTATTAATTGAAGAAATGATTTTGAGTACGCACATAGATCTACAAATGACTACCAAGGCAACTTTTAAATCCCTTTGCCAGCTCCTTCCCGTCTAGCGATGAGAGCAGTGGCTTATGGTCTGTTTCAATGGTGACCTGTAGGCCAATGATGTCATCTGAGAATTTCTCACGTGTCCTTGAGGGCTTAATTTGCGATGGTGGATTACCTCATTCCTGTGACTGGAAGCATAGTACCCCGATCGGTGATTTCCATCTAGTTGCTCTGGGAGTAGGGTCACTCCAAAGCCTGTGGTTGAAGCATCTGGTCCTTTTGTGCTGGGCAGAGGTGGGTCGTAGTGGGCCAGAATATTGGTTGGGAGCAGCATCGCTTTGATATGAGTGAATGATTGCTCTTGATGTGAGTCCCAGCACCATGCCTGGTCTTTCTTAAGTAGATGTCTCAAAGGCTCTGTGACCTCTACCAGGTTTGGTAAGAATTTTGCCCACTGGTTTACTGTCCCAGGACCCTCTGGAGGTCCAGAATTGAAGATGGGGTTGGGAACTCACTGATAGCTTTAGTTTTCTATGGGTCCACAGTGATGCTTTTATTGCTGACGGTGTGTCCAAGGAGAGGAACTGATGTCTGAAGGCTTTAATGTAACAGAAGATAAGCTGGGTTTGAAATGTTAAGTGGGTAAACATAGGTGTAAAGCGAACATTGCATTTTTAAATAAACTAGACTAGATTTATTTCAAAGAGGGTGTGAAATGTGTCACCTAGCCGGGAGAAGTTCAGAAACAGCATGTTTATTTTTCCCAAAGATTACTGGTAAAATTTGTACTATGAGAGACTTTTATTACCAAAGAGGTAAAGTCCAAAGGCATAGTGAAACAATGGGACTCTGCATTCAAAGGGGAAAATATATATAAAGGAGCAAAGGCTGTGTGTAAGGGTAAGAATTCTAAGATCGGACAGTATCTAAGTCTCAAGCTGCCATCTACAAAGAACTGAAGTTAAGGAAACTCATTTTGAATTGGATTGTTCAGGGTATCGTGTTTCTTTGCCTAGGTCCTTTAAAACCTATGTGTTTTACTGTTGCCTTATCGAAAGTGTAACTGGGAGTTAGATTAATTAAGGGGTTTAGAAGTTATCATAGGAGTAATTTATAGATTTATGTGTTTGTACTCAGAATCATCCCTTCTATTAATAAAGGTTTAATTTAGTTTTGTAAGAAACCTATAAGGCTTGCTGGTCTTATTACTACTGAATTCAAGGCATGCATCTCAAAATTTATACAAGTTGCAAACCAAGTTGTGACAGTTGTTTCAAGTTTCCTTCTCGGATTTGAACAGCTTAGCATTTACCATCAGCTGCGCCATAACATCTGTCAGGTATGGGCACTGCACACACAGGACCAAAGGGAGCCCCTTAAGCCCACACAGCTCCCCGCCAGGCCATGGGAGAGGCCGGGCGTTGATTTATCTGTCTCTGACAGCAAATCGTTCCTTATCGTGGTGGATTGCTTTTCCAGATGGGTTGGGGTGAAGTAATGGTTACAAGGCAGCTGTGGATGCAGCAGTTCAAGCCACGGAATCCGGGATAGGATTGTGTCCGATAACGGCACACAATTTTAAAACAAGTACCTCGCCCAATTTGCCACCACATCTGGCTTCCACCACCATACCAGCTCCCCCCAGAGTGCCCACAGTGAAGCGGGGAGGCCAAGAGAAGGGTCCACACTATAAAAGCCCCCCCCAGCAACAAACACAGGCTTCCGAACAGCACTGTTAACCCACAGGTCCACCCCGTTACGATGTGGCCTGGCCCTTGAAAGGGAGCGGGCACCATCATCTGGAAAAGGCAATGACCAACCCTGGCCGTATCTTGCTGGCACTCCAGTAGGCATGGGTGGGAGAAACAGGAGGAGCCTCCTCCTTATCCCTCGAAGAGTCCCTCCCGCTGTACAGTGGAGGGAAGTGGAGGAAAACACACAGAATGTCAGAACAACCTCCTAGTCAACAAAGTTTACCCACGGGGAGAGACCCCACCAATCCTCCGACAGTAATGCGAGCAAGATATGGGAGGGTTATATGGACCCCAGACCACCTGAACCTATGAACTGAGGCTTGGGGGAAGTTGTGGGGGGTGGTGAGATGGGGTTGGAGTAATGATGTAATACATGGGTAAACTGGGATCACTTGTAAAGATGTTGAATAAAGTTTGGTGGGGGAGGTGTAGTATAAGGGTCTGGCACATAAAGGGTTAAAGTGGGACTGAGTATAGTGCCGCCCACACAGTGATGTAAGAGAACACATGGCCCACACCTAGGGGTCGGTGTAGTGTTGGACAGAGCCATGTGTAGAAGCAAGCACGGAGAGAGCTCCGAGCTTGAACCTTTACTGAATCTCTGTATATGGCTTCTCATAGTTAATAAATACTGTTGAACTATCTAAGACTGCGAATACTTTAATAAGTCCTACCAGACTACACCCAACACATTATAGGAAACACCGCCTGAAAATTCCCCTCCTAGCCACACGCCATCCTGGCCTGGAGCGATATCGGCCGTTCCTTCACCGTCACTGGGTCAAAAATCCCGGAACTAACGGCACTTACACCACACGGACCGCAGCGGCTCAAGGAGGCGTCTCACCACCACCTTCTCAAGGGGCAATTAGGGACGAGCAGTAAATGCTGGGCCTAGCCGGCAACGCCCACATCCCCTGCTCGAGTCTGATATGATATGGCGGCCGGAGTGAATCTTGGCTCGATTCCGCTTTTGGGCCGAGATTATTCAGCGGTCCAGTCTCTGACTGTCTCACACTCACTGGAGAGCAGATCATTATGTTTATCAGAACCAGATGGCTGGTTGCAGTGTTTTCTGAAGCTCTCTCTCTCTCCCCCTGTCTCTCCCGCCCTCTCCCAACTTTCAATTACCCTGCCAGCATTTACTTTGGCTGTCAGTGGCTGCATGTTGGAGATGTAATCTCTCGCTCGCTGGCTCTGCACTGAGTGTTATTCTAGCTTTTTCCACTTTTTATTTATTATTTTTTGTTTGAACTGCTTTTGTCCATGCCCCTTTGATTTCCCTCTTCTCTGTTCTTTACATGGCATTTGGCTCCAGAACTGGGCTGATGGCGACGAGAGGGGAAGAAGTCTCCTTCTGAAAGCTTAGATCCACAGCTTGTTGTTCTTACACAAGTAGATATTTGTTATAGTCATCTTTGCCCTCCCATCCCCCCACCCCACAGCAAGTGTCACTCATGAGGGTGCTTACGTATGTCAGCGTAGAGGGCTTCGCTGCAGGAGTTCCTCAGGGTGGTGTCCTCGGCCCAACCATCTTCAGCACTTCATTAACGACCTTCCCTCCATCATCAGGCCAGGAGTGGGAATGCTCAAGGATGTCCAGTGCCATGCATGACACCTCAGTCTGTGGCCATTTGCAGCAAGACCCGGGCAATATCCAGACTTGGGCTGACAAGTGGCAAGTTACATTCACGCCACACAAGTGACCGGCAATGACCATCTCCAACAAGAGAGAACCTATGCATCTCCCCTTGACATTCAATGGCATTCCCATCTCTGAATCCCCCACTGTCAATATCCTGGGGGTTACCATTGACTAGAAACTGAACTGGACCAGCCATATAAATACTGTGGCTGCGAGACCAGGTCAGAGGCTGGGAATCCTGCAGAGAGTAACCCACCTCCTGACTCCCCAAAGTCTGTCCACCATCTACAAGGAACAAGTCAGGAGTGTGATGGATTATTCTCCACTTGTCTGGGTGAGTGCAGCTCCCACAACTCTCAAGAAGCTCGGCACCATCCAGGACAAAGCAGCCCTGCTTGACGGGCATCCCATCCACCACCTTCAACATTCATTCCCTCCACCACCGACGCACAGTAGCAGCAGTGTGTGTACCATCTACAAGGTGCACTGCAACAACTCACTAAGGCTCCTTTAACAGCACCTTCCAAACCCACGACCTCTACCATCTAGAAGGACAAGGGCAGCAGACACATGGGAACACCACCAGTTGGAAGTTCCCCTCCGAGCTACTCACCACCCTGACTTGGAAATATATCGGCCGTTCCTTCACTGTCGCTGGGTCAAAATCCTGGAACTCCCTCCCTAACAGCACGGTGGGTGTACCTACACCACAGGGACTGCAGCGGCTCAAGAAGGCGGCTCACCACTATCTTCTCAAGGGGGCAATTAGGGATGGGCAATAAATGCTGGGCCCAACCAGTGACACTCATACCCCATGGAAAAATCTATAAAAAGCCCCACAGGGAGTTTGGCACCACCCCTGCATGGTCACGAGACTCAGTAGGAAGCACTCTCAGCTCTGAGTCTGAAGGTGTGAGTTTGGGATCCTGTCAGCCATGAGCACACAATCTAGGCTGACACTGCTGAGGGAGTGCTGCACTGCCAGAGGTGCCACCATTTGGATCAGACGTTTAACTGGGGCCTCTTAGGTGGAGCTAAATGGTGCTATGGTGGCTGGAGGTGGGTGGGAGGAGTCTGGGTGGAGGAATGGGGGTTCTCCCCAGCACCTTGGAGCCAATATTCCTCCCCATGAAACTGGTTATTCACCTCACTGCTGTTCCTGTGTATAAACCAGCTGTTGCGATTGCCTACATAGCCACAGCTGCTGGGCCTCAACGGTTGAGGGAGGATTGTTGACCAGGTCACCGCTTCCAATGGGGGCTTTGGGATCTTTAAACTTCCACCTGAGAGGGTAGACAGTGACTCAGCTTAACGTCTCAACCTCCAACTGTGCAGCTCTCCCTCAGTACCGACCCCCCGACAGTGCGGCACTCCCTCAGTACTGACCCTCTGATAGTGCGGTTCTCCCTCAGTACTGACCCTCCAACAGTACAGCTCTCCCTCAGTACTGACCCTCCAACTGTGCGGCGCTCCCTCAGTACTGACCCTCTGACAGTGTGGCACTTCCTCAGTACTGACCCTCTAACAGTGCGGCACTCCATAGCACTGACCCTCCGACAGTGCGGCACACACCCAGTACTAACCCTCCAACAGTGCAGCTCTCCCTCAGTACTGACCCTCCGACTGTGCGGCGCTCCCTCAGTACTGACCCTCTGACAGTGCAGCACTCCCTCAGTACTGACCCTCCGACAGTGCGGCACACACCCAGTACTAACCCTCCAACAGTGCAGCTCTCCCTCAGTACTAACCCTCCGACTGTGCGGCACTCCCTCAGCACTGACCCTCCGACAGTGCGGCGCTCCCTCAGCACTGACCCTCTGACAGTGCGGCGCTCCCTCAGCACTGACCCTCCGACAGTGCGGCGCTTCCTCAGCACTGACCCTCCGACAGTGCGGCGCTCCCTCAGCACTGACCCTCCGACAGTGCAGCGCTCCCTCAGTGTCAGCACTGGGAGTGTTGGTCTGGATTTTGAGCTCAACTCTCCAGATGGTAGAAGCCACACTTCAGCTGTACCAAGCCCTGGTTAGACCAAACCTGGAGTTATTGTGAGCAGCTCTTGACACTGCACCTGAGGGAGGATATACTGGCATTGGAGGGAATGCAGTGTAGGTTTACTGGAGTGGTTCCTGGATTCCAAGTGTTAAATTATGTGAAGAGATCACACAAACTGGGTTTGGAATCCCCGCAATTTGGAAGGTGAAGAGGGTGATTTGATTGCGGATTCTGAAATATTAAGGTGAACCGATAGGGTAGAGAGAGAGGAGATATTCCCGCTGGTTGGGTAGTCTAGGACAAGGGGCGCAGTCTAAAAATTGGAGCCATACCTTTCAGGAGTGAAATTAGGAAGAACCTCCACACACCAAGGCTGGGGGAAGTTTAGAATTCTGTCCTGCTAAGTGACGTTAGGCCAATTATTAACGTGAAATCTGACATTGGGAGACTTTTTTTGTTCACCAAGAATATATGGGGGCGAGTGTGGCTAAATGGAGTCAGGTCACAGGTCAGCCATGATCTCTAGGATGGTGGAGCAGGCTCGAGGGGCTGAATGGCCTCCTCCTGTTCCTGTACCGCCGGACTCAACTGGACGTATAGGGCAGCTCACCTTCCCGAGGGCAATTAGGGACGGGCAGTGAGAGCTGCCGTGCCCCACATCCCGTTAATGAATAAGGAGCAGTTGGTGTGGGAGAGGCCCTTGCTTGTTGAGTGCTATAACGTCTGCTGTCAAAGACAGGGATGTGGCTTCCTCCCTGCCCCCAACCGCTGCAGCTCCCCCCACACCCACCCCTTCCCAAATCCCAACACCCCCCCCCCCTCCACCCTCCGCCGCCATCCCAATATTTCTCCTCTGCAGGCACATTCTCAAACAGTGAGAGAACCATGAGCCAGCCTTTCGCAAACCAGACTGGCTCTACTCTTCCTGTTGATTTAAACCTTGTTTGATTTTTCTGCCTCTGTTTGTTCCTCTCCAGAAGAGGCGCCTTCCCCCACCCCCACCACCCACCCCCCCCCCACCACCAACCCCCACCCCCACCACCAGCTCCATTCCGGTTTCACATGGAGAGTCAGTCTCCACAGAAGGAGGGGTGTGGGGGGGGGGGTGTGTAGGGGGCAGGGGCTGGTGTTGGTCAGGGTGGGGGCAGAGATTAGATAGAGAGAGAGAAAGGGAGACAGTCTGGTGATGTCAGTCCTATGGGGTTAGCCGAGTTCAGATTATTTTTTTATTATTCCCTTAACCCTTCGATTGAACACTGGCAACCAGGCGACATTCTCTGTTACAGTGGCTGGGATCACACAGTCACCTCACCCTCCCCGTAACTCACACCCGGTTGACCACCTGCCCCTAACCTGGCTGTGAAAGGAAAGATCTTGCATTTATATAGCGCCCTTCGCAGCCTGAGGGCTTCAGAGGTTTTCGAGTACTTTTTTGGGTGCCTTCACTGTTGTAAGTGCTGCAGTTCATTTACATGCATCGAGGTCCCACACACAGCATTGTTGTTCTGACCCATATCATCTGTTTTTTTCCAGTGATGCTGGTTAACGGAAAAATATGGGGCCTGATTTTCTTCCAAAAGTGCCCGCGGGGCCTGTTCCGTTCACCCAAGACCAGGCCTCGGTTCAACGTCTCACCCAAATGATGCCACTTCTGACAATGCAGCACTCCCTCAGTACTGGCAGTGGGAGCGTCGGCCTGGGTTGTGGGCTCTCGAGGAGCTGGACTTGAGCCCCGGACCTTCTGAAAAGGGTCAGTGCTGAGGGAGCGCTGCACTGTCGGATGGTCAGTACTGAGGGAGTGTCACACTGTCGGAGGGTCAGTACTGAGGGAGTGTCACACTGTCGGAGGGTCAGTACTGAGGGAGTGTCACACTGTCGGAGGGTCAGTACTGAGGGAGTGCCACACTGTCAGAGGGTCAGTACTGAGGGAGCGCCGCACTGTCGGAGGGTCAGTACTGAGGGAGTGCCACACTGTCGGAGGGTCGGTACTGAGGGAGCGCCGCACTGTCGGAGGGGTCGTATTTCAGGATGAGACGTCAAACCAAGGCCCCCTGTCCACCTATTGACTGGATCTAAAGGATCCCATGGTGCTCCCTGGTGTTCTGGGGCCAGTATTTATCCCTCAATCCACATCACAAAAAAACGATGATCTGGGTCATTTCCACATTGTTGTTTGCGTGATCTTGCCCTGCGCAAATTGGCTACCGCATTCCCTGCATGAGAGCAGTGACCACACTTCATTGTCTGTGAAATGAGGTGTCTGATGGCAGTGAAATGTGCTATATAAATGCAAGCCTTGCTTTTCTGTTTGAACTACGAAGGCCAGAAAGTGGCCTGCGTTGCTGCTCATGGTTGCCGAGTGTTCAGTCCAGCCTCCAACTGCCCGACCTTTCCCTCAATGGCTGCCTGACATGTCCATCCCCGCCTTTGGCCAATTGTAAAGCCAGTGGACTCTTGGTTACCCAATTGGACGAGGCTTGACCTCATCTGTCTCAGGAGTTCTTGGTTGGTGGGGGGCATTTACCATCAAGGCTCGTCCATGGGGAGAGGTCACTGGGGTGGGGTGGAGGCCCCAGATGTGGTGTGTGGGATCCCAACCCCTCCCAAATTTAGCCCATTGATGACCTCCAGTATCGCTGTGAAGCAGCCCGGGAAGAGTGTCCTGCAGTCAGCATCGCTGTAAAGCAGTTTGGGAAGAGTGTCCTGCAGTCAGCATCGCTGTAAAGCAGTTTGGGAAGAGTGTCCTGCAGTCAGCATTGCGGTGAAGCAGCTCGGGAAGAGTGTCCTGCAGTCAGCATCACGGTGAAGCAGTCCGGGAAGAGTGTCTTGAAGTCAGCATCGAGGTGAAGCAGTCTGGGAAGAGTGTCCTGCAGTCAGCATCGCGGTGAAGCAGTCTGGGAAGAGTGTCCTGACGTCAGCATCGCTGTGAAGCAGTCTGGGAAGAGTGTCCTGCAGTCAGTTCTTGTTGAAAATAATAAGAGTGACAACATAAGGCAGTGTGAGTGAGCGGCAGAGAGATCAGAGCCAGCAAGAGCGCAGGGGAGCTTCAAAAAGTGATGTCAGCACAAAGGTGAGAGCTGATTGGTGAGTAGTGGCTAAGTGTTTTTCTCCAGTTTTTTTTCTCCAGTTTAAAATAGATTAAGTTAAGGAAAGGTAAGAGTTCTAGTTTTTATTTAAAGTACATGAATAATTTAACTTTTTTTTAACTGTATTTGACTAAAAGTAAGGGTCTTTTTTCAACTAGAAGCATGGCAGGGCAGCTCAGTCCCATGTTATGTACCACCTGCAACATGTGGGAAGTCCTAGACTCTCCTTGCGCTCTGACTGACCACGTGTGCAGGAAGTGCCACCAGCTGCAGCTACTTGAGCTGCAAATTTCAGAGCTTGAGCA
Organism: Carcharodon carcharias; assembly: GCF_017639515.1. NCBI lineage: Eukaryota > Metazoa > Chordata > Chondrichthyes > Lamniformes > Lamnidae > Carcharodon > Carcharodon carcharias. The sequence continues at coordinate 4,597,921 of NW_024470726.1, forward strand.
GCAGCTGGAGGCGCCGAGGTGCATCCTCGAGGCTGAGAGTTTCGTGGAAAGCACGTTTTTAGACGTGGTCACCCCACCGCTTACGGAAATGCAGACAGAGAGGGAATGGGTGACCATCAGTCAGAAGAAAGGCATCAGGCAGGTAGTCAGGAAATCCCCAGGGTGCATCTCACTCGAGAACCGTTTCTCGGTGTTGGAAAATGGTCAGAGTGACGGTTCCTCTGGGGAGTGCAGCCGCGCTCATGGTACGGTGAGAGACTCAGCTGAATGGGAGGGAGGGGAAGGAAAATGAGGGGAACAGCAATTGTAGTAGGAGACTCAATAGTAAGGGGAACAGACAGGCATTTCTGCGGCTGTAGACGTGATTCTAGGATGGTATGTTGCCTCCCTGGTGCCAGGGTCAAGGATGCCCGGCTGCAGGGCATTCTAAAGGGGGAGGGCAAACAGACAGAAGACGTGGACATATCGGTACCAACGACATAGGTAGGAAGAGGATGAGGTCCTGCAAGCAGAATTTAGGGAGCTAGGAAGCAGAGTAAAAAACAGAGCCTCAAAGATAGTAATCTCTGGATTACTTCTGGTGCCATGCGCTAGTGGGTATAGAAATTGGAGGTTAGTCCAGATGAATTCGTGGCTGGAGAGATGGTGCAGGAGGGAGGGCTTTAGATTTCTGGGACATTGGGATTGTTTCTGGGGGCGGTGGGACCTGTACAAGTCGGACGGATTGCACCTGAGCCGGAATGGGACCAACATCCTTGTGGGGAGGTTTGCTAGTGCTGTTGGGGAGGGTTTAAACTAACTTGGCAGGAGGATGGGATCCTGAGAGGAGATTCAGCAGGGGGAGATGCACAGCCAGAATTAGAAGAGCGAGCAAGTGAATCTGGAAGGCATAGAAATTATAGGCCAGTTGAGGCACAGGGCGTTTGGCAAGGTTGAGTGGTATTTATTTTAATGCAAGGAGTCTGACAAATAAGGCAGATGGGTTGAGGGCACAAATTAAGTATGATGTCATTTCTGTCACAGAGACATGGTTGAGAGAGGGGCAGGATTGGCAGCTCAATATTCCAAGATATAGGGTCTTCAGGCAAGACAGGGAAGGAGGTAAAAGAGGAGGGTGTATCGCAATATTGATCAAGAAATCAATTACAGCAGTAAGGAGGGAAGACATCTTAGAAGGCTCATCAAATGAAGCCATATGGATAGAACTTAAAAACAAAAAAGATGCAATCACATTGCTGGGAGTGTACTATAGGCCCCCATATAGTCAGAGAGAAATAGAAGAGCAGATATATAAGCAAATTTCAGAGAAGTGTAGAAATTATAGGGTAGTAATAGTGGGGGATTTAAACTTCCCCAACATTAAGTGGGTTAGTCTTAGTGTGATAGGTTTAGAGGCAGTGGAATTCTTAAAATGCATCCAGGAGAGCTTTTTAAGCCAGGACATAGAAGGTCCTACAAGAGAGGGGGCGGTCCTGGACTTAATTTTAGGGAATGAAGCCAGGCAAGTGGTAGAGGTATTAGTGGGGGAGCATTTTGCAGATAGTGATCATAACTCCATTAGATTCAAGGTTGTTGTGGAAAAGGACAAGGATGGGCCAGAAATCAGAGTTCCAAATTGGGGGAAGGCTGATTTTAATAAGATCAAGCATGATTTGGCCAGAGCAGACTGGGAGCAGCTACTTTTAGGTAAATCTGCGTCAGAGCAGTGGGACTCATTCAAGAAGGAAATTGGAAGAGTACATGACCAACGTATTCCAGTAAAGATAAAGGGCGGGACCAACAAATCCAGGGAACCCTGGATGTCAAGGGATATACAGGATTGGATAAAGAGAAAAAAGGAGACTTATGGCAGATACCAAGAGCTCAAAACAGCAGAAGCCCTAGAGGAGTATAGAATGTGTAGGGGGGGAACTTAAAAAGGAAATTAGGAGAGCAAAAAGGGGACATGAAAAAACATTGGCAGGTAAAATAAAGAAAAATCCAAAGTTATTTTACAAGTACATTAATAGTAAGAAGGTACTTAGGGAAAAATAAAGGCCCATTAGGGACCAAAGTGGTAATTTGTGTGTGGAGCCAGAAGACATAGGTAGGGTTCTAAATTGATACTTTGTGTCGGTGTTCACAAGTGAGAGGGACGACGTTGGTAATGGAAATCAGGCAGAAGGACTGTGACATAATTAAAGAAATTAGCATAGAAAGAGAGGAGGTTCTAAGTGGTCTGGCAGCTTAAAAGTAGAAAAATCTCCAGGCCCAGATGAAATGTATTCCAGGCTGTTGAATGAGGCAAGGGAGGAGATAGCAGGGGCACTGGCAATAATTTTCAATACTTCTCTGGCCACAGGAGAGGTGCCAGAGGACTGGAGGACAGCCAATGTGGTACCGTTATTCAAGAAGGGAGGAAGGGATAAACCAGGGATCTACAGGCCAGTCAGTCTAACCTCAATGGTGGGGAAACTATTAGAAGCAATTCTGAGGGACAGAATTAATCTACACTTGGAGAGGCAGGGATTAATCAGGGGCAGTCAGCATGGTTTGGTTAAGGAGAGGTCATGTCTGACCAATTTGATTGAATTTTTCGAAGAGGTGACCAGGTGTGTAGATGAGGGCAATGCATTTGACGTAGTCAAAAGCAAGGCTTTTGATAAGGTCCCGCATGGGTGACTGATAATGAAGGTAAGAGCCCATGGGATCCAAGGCAACTTGGCAAATTGGATCCAGAATTGGCTGAGCGGCAGGAAGCAGAGGGTGATGGTCGAGGGGTGTTTTTGTGACTGGATGCCTGTGTCCAGTGGGGTTCCACAGGGATCGGTGCTGGGTCCCTTGCTGTTTGTGGTATATATAAATGATTTAGACTTGAATCTAGGAGGGTTGATCAGCAAGTTTGCGGATGACACGGAAATTGGTGGGGTGGTAAATAGTGAGGGGGATAGCCTTAGATTTCAGGAGGATATAGACGGGTGGTCAGTGGCAAATGAAATTTAATCTGGATAAGTGAGAGGAGATGCACTTGGGCAGGACAAACAAGGCACAGGAATACACAATGAATGGTAGGGCCCTGGGAAGTACTGAGGATCAGAGGGACCTTGGTGTGCATGTCCACTGGTCCCTTAAGGTAGCGGGACAGGTAGACAAGGTGGTTAAGAAGGCATATGGGATACTTGCCTTTATTAGCCGAGGCATAGAATATAAGAGCAGGGAGGTTATGCAGGAACTGTATAAAACACTGGTTAGGCCACAGCTAGAGTATTGCGTGCAGTTCTGCAGTCCGTATTTTAGGAAGGATGTGATTGCACTAGAGAGAGAGCAGAGGAGATTCACCAGAATGTTGCCTGGGCTGGAGAGTGTTAGTTATGAGGAGAGATTGGATAGATTGTGTTATTTTCCCTGGAGCAGAGGAAATTGAAGGGGGACATGATTGGGCGTATAAAATTATGAGGGGTATAGATAGGGTAGACAGGAAGGAACTTTTCCTCTTGGTGGAGGGATCAATAACTGGGGGGGGGGTATAGATTTAAGATAAGGGGCAGGAGGTTTAGAGGGGATGTGAGGAAGAATTTTTTCACCCAGAGGGTGGTGGGAATCTGGGGTTTCTGCCTGAAAGGGTGGTAGAGGCAGAAACCCTCCTAACATTTAAGCAGTATTTGGATGTGCACTTGCGATGATGCCATGACATACAAGGCTATGGGCCTAGTGCTGGGGAATGGGATTAGAATAGCCAGGTACTTGTTTGACCGGCCCAGGCTCGATGGGCCGAAGGGCCTTTTCTGTGCTGTAGACCTCTATGACTCTATGTTGCCTTGTCCAAGGAGGGCAGCACAGGCACGATTGTCCAATCGGAATCGAGGGGGCCGGACCCTTTCCAATCAGCATGAGGGGGCGGGGCCTGAAGGTGGCTATTTTGGCCGAGCAATGGTGGGAGCCAGCGGAGGTGGGAGATGGTGTGATGGGCCCACCTGGAACCCGGCAAATCACGGTTGGCCCTCTTGGGTCAGAGGTTTGCCACCTACGGAAGGAAGAAGGAAATAAAAACGTGTGTTTCTCTGGTGCCTTGAACCATATGAGGATGTCCCAAAGCGCCTCACAGCCAATTGAGTCCATTTTCTTTCCATAGTGTGTTGAGTGTTGCAAAGGTGGCAGCCATTTTGCTCCTAGGAAGCTTCCACAGACGTCCGATTGCGTTTTCGGAGTCCGGGCATCGCTGACAATTACTGCCCGTCCTCCAGCTCGCCCTGAAGAGGGGCCGAAACAGCTGAATGCCTTGCGAGGCCGCTGAGCAGGGCAAGTAGTCAAGTGCCGACCACGTTCGGGGGGTGGGACTGGAGTCACGTGGCGCACCCGCACCGGGCAACGGGCCCTACAGGGGGCAGCAGCGAATGCCAGCTTTTTGTTTTGGAGGGTGGTCTCTGTCAAAGCTCGATTGGTTCATGCAAGCGGCTCCTGGAGAGTAAACCTGAACAGAGGGAGAGACACAGTGTGCCAACTGCTTTCATATAAAGCAGCGCTCTGGACACTCCCCACCCCACCCCATTCCCCAGCCCCTCGCTCCAACCCCCATTCCCCACCCCCATTCCCCACCCCCACTCTCCAACCCCCATTCCCCACCCCCACCCCACCATTCCCCACCCCCACTCCCCACCCACCCCATTCCCCACCCCCTCTCTCCAACCCCCATTCCCCACCCCCACTCCCCACCCCCATTCCCCACCCCCACTCCCCACCCCACCCCATTCCCCACCCCCACTCCACACCCACCCCATTCCCCACCCCCTCTCTCCAACCCCCATTCCCCACCCCCTCTCTCCAACCCCCATTCCCCACCCCCTCACCCCACCCACCCCATTCCCCACCCCCACTCCCCACCCCACCCCATTCCCCACCCCCACTCCACACCCACCCCATTCCCCACCCCCTCTCTCCAACCCCCATTCCCCACCCCCTCACCCCACCCACCCCATTCCCCACCCCCTCTCTCCAACCCCCATTCCCCACCCCCTCACCCCACCCACCCCATTCCCCACCCCCACTCCCCACCCCACCCCATTCCCCACCCCCACTCCACACCCACCCCATTCCCCACCCCCTCTCTCCAACCCCCATTCCCCACCCCCTCACCCCACCCACCCCATTCCCCACCCCGTCTCTCCAACCCCCATTCCCCACCCCCTCATCCCACCCACCCCATTCCCCACCCCCTCTCTCCAACCCCCATTCCCCACCCCACCATTCCCCACCCCCTCTCTCCAACCCCCATTCCCCACCCCCACCCACCCCATTCCCCACCCCCTCTCTCCAACCTCCATTCCCCACCCCCACTCCCCACCCCCCCATTCCCCACCCCCACTCCCCAACCCTCCCCCGCATCCCCTCTCCCCATTCCCCCATCCCCTCTCCCCATATTCCCATCACCCATCCCCATGCCCCAATCCCCTCTCCCCATGCCCCCATCACCCATCCCCACACCCTCATCCCCACTCCCCATGTCCCCATGACCCCTCCCCACGCCCCCATCCCCTCTCCCCACACCCCCATGCCCCCGCCCCATGCCCCCATCACCCATCCCCACAGCCCCATCCCCACTCCCCATGCCCCCATCCCCTCTACCCCCTTCCCCTTCCCCTTCCCCACGCCCCCTTTCCCTGCACCCACCCACCCACCCTCCAACTCCCCCACCCACGGCCCCATCACCACCCCTCCCACACCCATATCCCGTTCCTCCTCCCCATGCCTCATCGCCCCCCGACTCACGCTCTCATACTCCCTCACCCTTCCCCTGGCAGGCCACCCCCCCATTCCCACCCCTTGCCCCCTCACCACCTCCGGCCCCCCACCCACATCCCACTCCCTCTCCCCACAGTCCATCCAGCCCCTGCCCCCACCACCACCCCCCCCCCCCCACCCCGCCACAACTACCTCCCCCTCCCCCCCACTCTCCCTCAGCGCCCTGGAAATGACCAATTGCTGTGAAGTGGGCAATCTAGGGATTCAGACGTCAGCCGAGTTAGGATGTGTTTCCACTCCCGCTCAGCTCAATGAGCACTTCCTTCCTGACTCCTTTTCCTGGTCATTCCTGGCCTTGCCAGTGACTCCAGCCCCACCCCCACACCCCCACCCCTCCCCCTCCACCAGCCACCGCCACCCACCCACCCCCCCCCCAACCCCAGCCTCCTCATGCGAGGATACTAATCTAAACACAGGATTTTAATTCGCAAACAACAACAGCGATCAGCGCCAGCTGATAGCGGAGAGAGAAGGAAAAGATATGCCTGGCGGGGGGGTGGGGGGGGTGTGGGGGGTGGAGTGGATAAGGCCCAGGGTCAGCCTTAAATCCACTGGAGTCGTGAGCAGGCTTTATTTTCAATAAAAGCAACAGGCTTATCGCTCCTGGGAACGCCTGCCCTCCAGCCAATGGTTGGATTCCCCCCCTTGCCAAGCCGCCTCGCCACCCGGAGGGTCGTGGGCGAAGCTGGGGGAGAGCCCGGGGCTGCTCGGCCAGGTGGGGCATCGTAGCTCCTGCCCTCGCCCATGCCAGCTGCTGGCCTGGGCATCGAGCTGCTCACCCGCTGCGCTTGGCGACCGGAGGCGTGTGTTTCTGTAGCGAAGTCGCTGCGGAAGCTCGGCTGCCCGATTTGAGCACAGCAAGATCCCACAGCAGTGTGCTCATGAGCCAGATGATTTTGGATGTCTCATCCAAAAGGTGGGGCCGCTGACAGTGCAGCACTCCCTCAGTACTGACCCTCCGACAGTGCGGCTCTCCCTCAGTACTGACCCTCCAACAGTGCGGCACTCCCTCAGTACTGACCCTCCAACAGTGCAGCACTCTCTCAGCACTGACCCTCCGACAATGCTGCACTCCCTCAGTACTGACCATCTGACAGTACGGCACTCCCTCAGCACTGACACTCTGATGGTGCAGCACTCCCTCAGCACTGATCCGTTGACAGTGTGGCGCTCCCTCAGCACTGACCCTCTGACAGTGCGGCACTCCCTCAGTACTGACCCTCTGACAGTGCGGCGCTCCCTCAGTACTGACTCTCCAACAGTGCAGTGCTCCCTCAGTACTTACCCTCCGACAGTGTGGCGCTCCCTCAACACAGACCCTCCAACATGCGGCGCTCCCTCAGTACTGACCCTCCAACAGTGCTGCACTCTCTCAGTTCTGACCGTCCGACAGTGCGACACGCCCTCAGTATTGACCCTCCAACAGTGCAGCACTTCCTCAGTACTGACACTTGACAGTGTGGCACTCCCTCAGTGCTGACCCTCCAACAGTGCGGCACTCTCTCAGTACTGACCCTCCAACAGTGAGGCACTCTCTCAGTGCTGACCCTCCAACAGTGCGGCACTCTCTCAGTACTGACCCTCCGACAGCGCAGTGCTTTCTCAGCACTGACCCTCTGACAGTGCAGCACTCCCTCAGCACTGACCCTCTGACAGTGCAGCACTCCCTCAGCACTGACCCTCTGACAGCGCAGCACTCCCTCAATAGAGGCACTGTTAGTGTCAGCCTCGGTTTTGTGCTTGAGCCTCTGGAGGTGCACTCGAACCCATGACCCTCTCAGAGCCATGCCTGACATTATACTCTATTGAGAAGGCAGCTCAGAGTCAACTCATCAAAGTCCATAGAATGTCTCAAAGTAGTTCCAGATAGACGTGAAAGGATTGGGTTTGTCGATGAGTTCAGTGGTGCCTGCGGCTTTGCTTCACCCGCCTGCAACCGAGGGTGTACTTGTGGGATTGTCAACACTCCCTGGGTGTGCTAGAGAGAGAGATGAGCTCGTAGCCCATGGTTTAATTAATATTAATGGAGAGAATATTCACATGAAAATCCCTGACAGCACAACTTGCCACCGAGTGCACGCTGCTGGGGGCAATGGATTGGCGAATCAGTTACTGTGTGTCAAGGAGATTAGGATGCCCTATCCAAAGTGGGTGACTTATACAGGGAGGGTGCATATTATATAGCGAGGTTGTGTGGCAGATAGAGAGGTTCGATAATTACCGAGGCAGAGGGTGCATCTTATATAGAGAGGGTGCATATTATTTAGAGAAGTTGTGTGTTATATAGTGAGAGGGTGCATGTTATTTCGAGAGGGTGTGTGTTTTACGCGAGGGAATGTGCCATATATCCATGTTATATAGGCGGGGTGTGTTACATGAAGAGAGGATGTGCATTATACAGGGGATTGTGCTGTATAGAGATGGTGTGTATGATATATAGAGAGAGGGTGTGTGTTATATAGGGAGAGGGTGTGTGTTATATAGGGAGAGGGTGTGTGTTATATAGAGAAAGATTGTGTGTTGTATGGGGAGAGGGTGTGTGTTATATAGGGAGAGGGTGTGTGTTATATAGGGAGAGGGTGTGTGTTATATAGAGAGAGTGTGTGTTGTATGGGGAGAGGGTGTGTGTTATATAGGGAGAGGGTGTGTGTTAGAGGGAGGGTGTGTGTTATATAGGGAGAGGGTGTGCGTTAGAGGGAGGGTGTGTGTTATATAGAGAGAATGTGTGTTGTATGGGGAGAGGGTGTGTGTTATATAGGGAGAGGGTGTGTGTTATATAGAAAAAGAGTGTGTGTTGTATGGGGAGAGGGTGTGTGTTATATAGGGAGAGGGTGTGTGTTGTACGGGGAGAGGGTGTGTGTTGTATGGGGAGAGGGTGTGTGTTATATAGGGAGAGGGTGTGTGTTAGAGGGAGGGTGTGTGTTATATAGAGAAAGAGTGTGTGTTAGAGGGAGGGTGTGTGTTATACAGGGAGGGTGTGTGTTAGAGGGAGGGTATGTGTTATACAGAGAAAGAGTGTGTGTTGTATGGGGAGAGGGTGTGTGTTGTATGGGGAGAGGGTGTGTGTTATATAGGGAGAGGGTGTGTGTTATATGGGCAGAGGGTGTGTGTTGTATGGGGAGAGGGTGTATGTTATATAGGGAGAGGGTGTGTGTTATATAGGGAGAGGGTGTTTGTTAGAGGGAGGGTGTGTGTTATATAGGGAGAGGGTGTGTGTTGTATGTGGAGAGGGTGTGTGTTATATAGGGAGAGGGTGTGTGTTATATGGGGAGAGGGTGTGTGTTATATAGGGAGAGAGTGTGTGTTAGAGGGAGGGTGTATGATAGATGGAGAGAAGGTATGTGTTAGATAAGAGAGGGTGCATATTATTCAGGAGGGGTGTGTATGTGTGTGTGTATATATAATATATATGTAATATATTATATGAAAGAGCAGGATTGCAAAGTGACAGTCGATGATTGAGTCGAAGGGAGAGTTAGACAACAAGAGGGTGATAGTGCGAGGCGAAAAGAAAGTGATAAAAAAGAATGGGTACAGAAGAGGTTTAAATAGCAAACGAGAGGCAGCAACAAGCTGCGTTTATATAGTACCTTTAACATCCCAAGATGCTTCACAAGGGCATAAATCAGACAAAATCTGACCCCAAGCCACATGAGGAGATATTAGGGCCAGACGACAGAAAGCTCAGTGAAAGAGGTCAGCTTTAAGGAGCATCTTCAAAGAGGAGACAGAGAGAGAGAGAGGCGGAGAGGTTTAGGGAGGGAATTCCAGAGCTCAGGGCCCTCAGGCAGCTGAAGGCACGGCCACTAATGGTGGAGCGATGGGAATCGGGGGATGGGCAAGAGGCCGGAATTGGAGGAGCGCAGAGATCTTGGAGGGTTGTAGGGGCTGGAGGAGGTTACAGAGATAGGGAGGGGTGTAGTGGCTGGAGGAGGTTACAGAGATAGGGAGGGGTGTAGGGGCTGGAGGAGGTTACTGAGATAGGGAAGGTTGTAGGGGCTGGAGGAGGTTACAGAGATAGGGAGGGGTGTAGGGGCTGGAGGAGGTTACAGAGATAGGGAAGGGTGTAGGGGCTGGAGGAGGTTACAGAGATAGGGAGGGGTGTAGGGGCTGGAGGAGATTACAGAGATAGGGAGGGGTGTAGGGGCTGGAGGAGGTTACAGAGATAGGGAAGGGTGTAGGGGCTGGAGGAGGTTACAGAGATAGGGAGGGGTGTAGGGGCTGGAGGAGGTTACAGAGATAGGGAGGGTTTTCGGTGCTGGATGAGGTTACAGAGATAGGGAGGGTTGTCGGTGCTGGATGAGGTTACAGAGATAGGGAGGGTTGTCGGTGCTGGATGAGGTTACAGAGATAGGGAGGGCTGTGGGCCATGGAGAGATTTGAAGACAAGAATGTTAAAATTGAGGTGTTGTTGGTCTGGGAACCAGGGAAGGTCAGAGAAGGAGGGAAGTGAGGAAGGTCTGTACGCCCTGGGATTGTGAGGGGAGAAGATCAGGTGAACCCCAGGATGTGAACACCACCACCAGGTCTGGACTAGGAATGGGTCCCACCCAAGCTTACACATCTTCCACCTACACCAGGTTCTGGGTGCAGCAAACCTCCATTAGGGCTGCCTGTTGTCAAAGAGAGAAGGGAGTGGTGGTGAATGTCTCAAATCATTCAAGCAAATGTTATGGTTGAAGTGTGGGCTGTGACTGGGGAACAAACAGAAGGCTTCCCTCTGGCTCCCAAACCTGTCGTCTGATTCCATTCTGCTATCTGACGTTAATCGATCCCCAGCCAGTTGACAAGTGAAACTAGACACTAATGTTTTTCTTGATAATACATTCAGTTATATGTGTCTGCCACGTCACTCTTTTAAAGCAACATTAATCGAAAATAAACTAATCAACAGGGAAACAGCCCCTTAAAGGGACATTGCAGCAAAAGATAAAGAGTTAAAGGAAACGTATTCAGCTGAAATGTTGCTTTTGGGGGTGGATGAAGAACTCCAGCCCCCGCAGTGCCCACCAGTTGTGGAAGGGCTCAAGCATTTCAGTGGACATCGCGTGCTCCCTCTCAAGGGATACTCGGGTGCGAACTGGGCAGGCAATCGGTCTGGACGCCCACCTCGGCTGCCTGCTGCCTGGAGCTGTTAATGGCCGCCTTGGCCAGGCCCCAGCAGCAGGTTCACGAGGAGGTCCTCCTCCCTGCCCGTCTCCCTCCGCACCGGGTGGCAAAGGTCAGGGGCGCAGACCCCTTCCAAAAAGCCAAATGGGGTGTCTGTGCCAGCATGGAACACCTCAAGGGCCCCTTAAGGCCGCAAGGAGGTACAGCCGACCTGGGGGAGGGCGTGGTCGGAGTGGGGGTGGGGGGGAGGGGGTGGGGGTGGGGGGCGGGGTGGGGTGGGGTGCGTGAACCACGGGAAGGCTACCCCCCCCCCCACCCCACACACACACCAGATCCCTGATGGGAAACGGGAAGGACTCCCACGCAATGAGTCCTCCACGGGAGTTCCCATTGCCACCTCCGGACAGCAGGGCGTGTTTGGATGGACGGTTAGGTGTCGGGGCTTTGAACGAACGTGAAAGTCCATCCAAATGGGGTTTTGCGGGAGCGGTGGGCTTGGTGGGGGGGTGGTCAGCTCAGATGGGTATTCACCGCGTGGCTCGAGACTTCTCAACACCGCGGGTGCAGTCAGGGCTGCGCACTGTGGTTTTGAGGCCTGTTCATACGGCGTCACCCAGTCCGCTCCTCCACCCTCCAGCCGTCCGCCTCCAACTCGGTGCCCCGAGCCCTCCCTCCCGCCAAGCCACGGGAAACCTGCGCAGCCGCGGCCCTCGGACGATCGCCGCCAACTCCTGACGGGCGAGCGCTCGGGCAGCCGCATCCCAGACTTTGATCAGGGTCCTGGTGGAAGGTGGGCGGGGCTCCTTCGGCGAGGTGCCGAGGCCCCTCAGGTCTATGAACAGGAGGCTGCTGGGCCTCCTGCACCTGCAGGAAGAAATCCATCGCCAGCTCACACCATTGAGGAGGGGGCTCGATGTAGAGGTATCGCTGCAGGGTCTGGAGACAGAGAGTCACCACTTGGGTGCGATGGCCCACCAGTGCCTGCCCACTCCCTCTCCGAAGCTTCTTACCCCCATGTCACTCTTTTAACTCTTTTTGGAGTCCGCCAGATAAACTAAAGTAACAAAATGAAGGATAAAATAAACACAGCCCCTAAATTAGGGACAAAACCAAAGACAAAATTTAAAGGAAACTTGCAAACTCAAACCAAAATGTGATTCAGGGGGTCAATAAAGCACCCCAGTCCCTGCGGTGCCCACCGGGCACAGAAGGCCTCAAGCATTCCAGCGGGCATCGCAATCTCCCTCTCAAGGGGCAGCCGGGTGCGAACTAGCCGTGGAAAAGGGTCAGGCAATTGGGCTGGACGACTACCTCAGCCACCTACTGGCTGGAGCTGTTAATGGCCGCCTTGGCCAGGCCCCAGCCGCAGGCTCGCGAGGAGAAGCGGGAGATACAGAACCCCAGCAGCGACCGAGTGTGTCCTTCAGTCCCAGAAGAAGTCACTGAGCCTCTTCTGTATCTTCGTGACAAAGTCCGGGGGGGGGGGGGGGCAGGATCAAAGTGACCAGCCGCTGCCACAGCTTGGCAGAGGTCAGCTGGTTTATGACCAGCGCTCGATCCCTCCTGTCCAGCGCCCTGGGCGAGTGACGGCTTTGGCCTCCAGCTCTTACCAGTTCGTCGACCAGTATCCCTCAGCAGGCCTAAGGTAGGCTCCCAGGTAAAGCAGGTGGGGTGGTGCTTCAGGCGAAAGGCCTGAGCTCCGCCAGTAGGGAGTCCATCCACCACTGACAGACCGGGATCCCGGAATCCAGTTGATCCTAGCAGAGGATGCGCTGAGCCGATGTGTTGACGCTTGTGCACCCTCCGCAGGTCAGCCAGGTCTGTGAACATGAGGAGCATGTCATCGGACATGCAGATGCAATATAACATGGGAAACTGTGAGGTTATGCACTTTGACAGGAAGAATAGAGGAGCTGAATATTACTTAAATGGAGAAAGACTGCAGAAAGCTACAGCACAGAGGGATTTGGAGGTCCTCGTGCATGAATCACAAAAAGCTAACATACAAGTTCAACAGGTAATAGGGAAGGAAAATGGAATGTGGGCCTTTATTTCAAAAGGAATGGAGTATAAAAATAGGGAAGTCTTGCTAAAACTATACAAGGCACTAGTTAGACCACACCTAGAATACTGTGAATAGTTTTGGTCCCCTTATCTGAGGAAAGATATACTGGTATTGGAGGCAGTCCAGAGAAGGTTCACTAGGTTGATCCTGGGTATGGAGGGATTTTCTTATGAGAAGAGGTTGAGTAGGTTGGGCCTGTTCTCATTGGAGTTTAGAAGAATGAGAGGCGACCTTATTGAAACATATAAGCTTCTTAGGGGGCTTGACAGGGTAGATGCTGAGAGGTTGTTTCCCCTTGTGAGAGAGTCTAGGACCAGAGGGCAGAATCTCAGAGTAATGGGTGCCTACTTAAGACAGAGATGAGGAGGAATTTATTCTCTCAGAGGGTAGTGAATCTGTGGAATTCTTTACTGCAGAGGGATATAGAGGCTGGGTTGTTAAGTATATTCAAGGCTGAGATAGACAGATTTTTAATCAGTAAGGGAATCAAGGGTTATGGGGAAAAGGCAGGAAAGTGGAGTTGAGGATAATCAGATCAGCCATGATCTCATTAAATGGCGTAGCAGACTCGCCGAATGGCCTACTTCTGCTCCTACGCCTTATGCTCTATGGTCTTAGCGGCAAAAGCCGAAAGGACTACCCTCACGCCCGGTCTGCACAGAGCCAGTCCTGACAACCTCCTCCGCAAGAGGCACAGGAAAGGTTCCAGGCAGCTAGAATACAATTGGCCAGGCCAGGGGCAGCCTTGACGCACTCCACCCGCCAAAGCGAAGGGGGTGCCCTCAGTGACCACCCCCCCCCACCCTATCAAACGCCTTCTCCTGATTGGGGGAGAGGAAGGAACGCAACAGACCAACCCTCTGGGATAGATGGAGCAGGCCCTTGACCCGATGGATATTACCATGGGTCGTACAGCCCGGGACTGTGTAGGGCTGGTCAGGGTGGACCATGTGGTCCAGCACAGGGCCAGGGTGTGAAGCCACCATCCTGGCAGAGGTTTTTTACCCCGAGCTGAGGAGGGAGGCCAGGCGCCAGTTCTTGACGAGGCGGAGATCCTACCCTATTAGGCAGCAAGGCATTAATGGCCCTGCGCCACGAGAGAGGACCCCTGCGCAGTCATTCCCCAGGACGTCCCAGAAGGCCCTGAGGAGCTCCGCAGTCAGCCCGTCCAGTCCCCCGGGGTCCTGCCAGGGGTCAAGCACGGCAGGTCAGCTCCGCCCAAAGCGAGCAGAGCGCCGAGCTTCACCGGCCGACCTGCGGCAGGTCCTCCCCCAAAACCCTACCAGTATCCTCGCTGGCGGGGGTCTGGAGAGGGCAGGGCTGGATAACGGGTTCCGCCCGCACCAGATGGTGCTCCGAGCGCGGCACCTGCCGCTTGGAACACGCCGGAACACGTGACGCGAGCGCCTTCGAAATATAACGGCGGCCGGTTCTGGACGCTCCGACTCCAGGCCTCTTGTAAGCGTGGTCTCCCTGTCCTCGAGGGTACCTCCCTCCCTGAGGAAAACGCACGCGCCAGCGTCGATGGAGCCGAGGAGAGCGGGCACTTGGCCGAAGGAGCTGGTTCGCTGTGGCCTAGCCAGGGGTTCAAGCGCGCCCACGAGGTGAAGCGTTCGGTGAGGTGCAGCAATCGGCCTAGCGCAGGCTCCTCAACCCCACCAAAGACTTCCGGTCGAAAGCGCGGGGCCCAACAAGGCGGCCGCCCTGACAGTATTCAGGGCTGGGTGACTTGTGCAGGCCCCGCCTCGCCACTCCAGGAGTGACGCGGCTTTGTCCCCCAGGACGGTGTGGGGCTTTCCTGCAGGGAGCACACCGCATCCTTCCCATCCCTCAGGATCGAGGGGCTTCCCTGCTGCCGTTGATGTTGACGCTGGCGATGGTGACCTTCACGTCTGGAGCATTATGGCACCGGCCGCCATTGCCTCAGTGCTCGGAGGGAGGAGAGGCGTGTGCAGCACCACCACCCCCAACTCCCTCAGGAGCACAGCAAGGAACGTTTGCAGCCGACGAGGCTCATTCCTGTCCACTCCCTGGGCTCTTTTTTGAGCCGCGCGTTTGGACCGGACAAGCGGCGTCAGCTCCGACCAATGGTCGAGGCCCAGCTGTCACGGCGGCTGAGATTGGCCTCCAAGGAGTCCCAGAGTTTCCCAAGGAGGCTGCGGAGGGTGAGTGGTCGAGGGCATGAGGGCATCCGCTGCCTCACTGACGGTCACCCCTAGTGCCAACACAGGGAGTGCTGCACTGATGGAGGTGCTGGCTTTCGGATGAAACTTTACACCAAGGGCCCTGTCTGTCCCTCTCAGCTGGGTGTAAATGACTCCCCTGGCCGCCATTGGAAGAAGAGCAGGAGGGGGAGTTCTCCCCCTTGTCCTGGGGCCAATATTTCAACCGATAAGCAGTTGATCTGGGTCAATCAAGCAGTCCCGCTTGATCGGCACCCCATCCACAAACATTCACTCCCTCCACCACCGACGCACAGTAGCAGCAGTGTGTGTACCATCTACAAGATGCACTGCAGCAACTCACCAAGGCTCCTTCAACAGCACCTTCCAAACCCACGACCTCTACAATCTAGAAGGACAAGGGCAGCAGACACACGGGGA
Source organism: Carcharodon carcharias (assembly GCF_017639515.1). Taxonomy (NCBI): domain Eukaryota; kingdom Metazoa; phylum Chordata; class Chondrichthyes; order Lamniformes; family Lamnidae; genus Carcharodon; species Carcharodon carcharias. The sequence continues at coordinate 4,613,476 of NW_024470726.1, forward strand.
ACACCACCAGCTGCAAGTTCCCCTCCAAGCCACTCACCATCCTAACTTGGAAATATATCGGCCGTTCCTTCACTGTTGCTGGGTCAAAACCCTGCAACTCTCTCCCTAACAGCGTTGTGGGTGTACCTACACCACAGGGACTGCAGCGGCTCAAGAAGGCGGCTCACCCACCACCTTCTCAAGGGGTAATTAGGGATGGGCAATAAATGCTGGCCTAGCCAGTGGCACCCACATCCCATGAATGAATAAAAAAAAGACTAAAGCACGTGTTAACAGTAGCATAAAGGTCAGTGAAAAGTGGTGCAGGAAATGTAATGTAGAGAAGTCTGTTTGGGTACCATGTGGTTTTGAACTGCAGCCCCTCCATGGGCAATACATCCCACCTGAGGAGCAGGGGCCAGGTCTGAATGCCGCCAATATCAAACCAAAATTCATTTAGCTCACTAAAATACCGACTCCAGACCCACAGCAATGTGCTAGAGGTTGTGCTTCAGCTGGACAGGGCCCTGGTTAAGGCACAACCTGGAGTAACTGTGTTCAATTCTGGGCACCACACCTTTGGAAGGACTTTGGAGGGATTGTAGTGTAGATTTACCAGAGTGATACCCGGACTCCAAGGGTTAAATTACTAGGAGAGTTCAGGGTTGTATTCTCTGGAATTTGGAAGAATTTATTTAATTGAAGATATTAAGATGAAAAGATAGGGTGTAGAGAGAGAAACTACTTCCACTAGACCAGTGGGGGTGGGGGGGGCAGAGTCTAAAAATTCGAGCCACACCTTTCAGGAGTGAAACTAGGAAACATTTCCACACACAAAGGTTGGGAGAGGTTTGGAACTCTGCCCCTGCAAACAGCAGTCGATACTGGATCAATTCATTTTAAATCTGAGATCGAGAGATTTTTGCTATCCCACAGGGGATTATGGGGCAAAGGCTGGAACTCAGATGGAGCTGGCTGACAGCAGCCACACTCTCACGGAACAGCAGAGCAAGCTCCGAGGGGCTGAATGGCCTTCTCCTGTCCCTATCATTGCCCTTTGAAGTGGGTCGGCAAGCCGCTGGTTGGTATTGCGAAGTCGGTCATCCACAGGGGCTGCAGCAGTCCAAGGAGGGGGCTCACCACATCCTACAGAAGGGGCATTTAGGGATGGGCAATACACGCTCACCTCACCAGTGAGGCCCCAACTTCCGGCTAACGGAGGAAAAGAACTGTCTCTGCCTGAATCCCACACTTCCCAGCGAAAGGTTGACCACAGTGATCAGGAGCAGGAAGCCTGGCTGAGATTTCTAGCCTTATCACCCAACCCCCCCACACCCAGCCACTACCCCACCCCCCACACCCCCCTCCCCCCCCAACCACCCCCGCACCTTCAACGCCCTCCACAACCCCCCACACAGCCCAGGAGTACCCCCTTGTTCTGGACCTCCCTCCCTCCCCCCACCCCCTTCCCCAATACCCTTTCAACCTGAAAACGTTCCATATTTCAAACATCTCAACGAGCGTTGCCCTCAATCGAACAGGCCCCGACTGCAGGATAAAAGCGAAATGCCGGGGAGGCTGGAAACCTGAAACAAACGCAGAGGGGCTCTGGCGAAACTCAGCCGTTCAGGCAGCATCCGCGGAGAGAGAAAACGTTTCGGGTCGGCGTCCCACTCCGAAGAAGGGCCATCCAGACTCGGAACGTGAGCTCCATTGCCCCCTCCACCGACACTGCCGGTCCTGCTACGTTTTCCCATCATTTTCTGTTTTGCTTCAGACCCGGTTGTAGTGCGGCCCCACACCACCCGATAGCACACAGAGACAAAGGAATCGGTAGGTTAAAGGCTGAATGGTATTTCCCCTCTTCAACAGACAGCACGTTTGCGGAGGCCCTGCTTTCTCCAGAACATTCCTTTATCTTGTTTTTCGGCTCTGTGCAATGTCACGTTTCTTGCAGCTATCTGCCTAGAGGGAGGCCGGGTTTGGAATAGTTGCCCATCTCTGATAAATCATAAACCTGCCCAATTGGTGTGCTGATCGATCTGACAAATGATAACAGACAGGTCAAGGTCCTCGCCTATCAGCCTGCCCTGCGGCTGAGTTGTGTAGCCCAGTAAACACGCTCCCCGTGCAATCCAGAACCATCCCTGATGTCAGGCTCTTGGCCGTGGCTGAGTGGGTCACTCCATCTCCCCACTGAGTCAGAAGGTCCTGGGTTCGAGACGCCACTCCAGAGACTCAAGCCCATAACTGGGGGAGTGCTGCAGTGTCGGGGGGGTGGGGGAGGGTGTCAGTACTGAGGGAATGCGGCACTGTCAGAGGGTCAGTGCTAAGGGAACACCACACTGTCGGAGGGTCAGTACTGAGGGAGCGCTGCACTGTCAGAGGGTCATTGCTGAGGGAGTGCCGCACTGTCGGAGGGTCATTACTGAGGAAGTGCAGCCCTATCGAAGGATCAGTACTGAGGGAGCGCTGCACTGTCGGAGGGTCAGTACTGAGGGAGCGCTGCACTGTCAGAGGGTCAGTACTGAGGGATCGCCGCACTGTCGGAGGGTCAGTACTGAGGGAGCGCCGCACTGTCAGAGGGTCAGTACTGAGGGAGTGCCGTACTGTCAGAGTGTCAGTGCTGATGGAATGCTGCACTGTCGGAGGGTCAGTACTGAGGGAGTGCAGCACTATCGGAGGATCAGTGCTGAGGGAGTGTCGCACTGTCGGAGAGTCAGTACTGAGGGAGCGCTGCACTGTCGGAGGGTCAGTATTAAGGGAGGGCTGCACCGTCGAAGGGTCAGTACTGAGGGAGTGCTGCACTGTGGGAGGGTCAGTACTGAGGCTCCGCCGCACTGTTGGAGGGTCAGTACTGAGGGAGCGTCGCACTGTTGGAGGGTCAGTACTGAGGGAGCGCGCACTGTTGGAGGATCAGTACTGAGGGAGTACTGCACTGTCGGAGGGTCAGTACTCAGGGAGTGCTGCACTGTCGGAGGGTCAGTACTGAGTGCTGTCCTATCAGATGGTTGGGAGTGCGGGTTGGGAGAAAATATCAATGGAGGGAGATTTGCCGGTGACCTTTGACCCTAACATTGGCCAACCTGCCCCCACCCCCCACCCATCCCGAAAGGTCAGGTCATCACCGTGGCGCCCAGCAGACACTGAGTAAACACTGTGGCTGGATCCTTGTCATGGCTTGTCACTGGGTCAAAGCAGCAGACAGGATGTAAGCTTGGGCTGGAGATGAATCTGTTTATAAATTTCCCAAAAAAAAATCACCACATTGAGAAAAAAAAATTGGCACCAATTTTTCTTCAAGGTCGAACGCCTCACTGAGGTCATTCGATGGAACTTGTTCTGTTACAGGGACCATCTCTTCCTGCCTGAGGGCATTCTGAACAGCACAGCGCTGTGACTATGATGTGCCTGTCTAAGATAACCAAGGGAAGTTGCCCAGATGTTGTTGGGAGGAGGGGTCAGAAAAAAATCCCCCGCGAGACTTGCATTCTCATAGCACCTTTCATGATTGCCAGACGTCGCAAGGCGCTTCATGGCCACAGCCAATGAAGTGTGGTCACTGTTTGCAATGTAGGAAACGGGGCAGCCAATTTGCGCACAGCAAGCTCCAATGAAGTTTCTGACAGTGCGGCACTCCCTCAGTACTGACCCTCTGTCAGTACGGCACTCCCTCAGTACTGACACTCCGTCAGTACGGCACTCCCTCAGTACTGACCTTCCGCCAGTACGGCACTCCCTCAGTACTGACACTCCGTCAGTACGGCGCTCCCTCAGTACTGACCCTCCGACAGTGCGGCACTCCCTCAGCACTGACCCTCCGACAGTGCGGCGCTCCCTCAGTTCTGACAGTGCGGCGCTCCCTCAGTACCGACCCTCCGACAGTGTGGCTCTCCCTCAGCACTGACCCTCCGACAGTGTGGCTCTCCCTCAGCACTGACCCTCCGACAGTGTGGCGCTCCCTCAGTACTGACCCTCCGACAGTGCGGTGCTCCCTCAGTACTGACCCTCCAACAGTGCGGCGCTCCTTCAATACTGACCCTCCAACACTCATCCAGGCAAGTGGGGAGTATTCCATCACACTCCTTACTTGTGCCTTGTAGATGGTGGACAGGGTTTGGGGAGTCAGGAGGTGAGTTACTCGCTGCAGGATTCCCAGTCTCTGACCTGCTCTTGTAGCCACAGTATTTATATGGCTGGTCCAGTTCAGTTTCTGGTCAATGGTAACCCCCAGGATGTTGGCAGTTTGGGATTCAACAATGGGAATGCCATTGAATGTCAAGGGGTGATGGTTAGATTCTCTCTTGCTGGAGATGGTCATTGCCTGGCACTTGTGTGGTGTGAATGTTACTTGCCACTTGTCAGCTCCAGCCTGTATATTCCAGGTCTTGCTGCATTTGGACATGGACTGCTTCAGTATCTGAGGAGTCGGGAATGGTGCTGAACATTGTTCAGCGAACATCCCCACTTCTGACCTTATGATGGAAGGAAGGTCATTGATGAAGCAGCTGAAGATGAGGAACTCCTGCAGTAATGTCCTGGGACTGAGAAAGTTGCTCCTCCGATAACCACAACCATCTTCTCTTATGCCAGGTATGAATCCAACCACTTGAATGATATATAAAGGAAGACTTGCATTTCTATAGCACCTTTCACAACCTCAGGACATCCCAAAGTGTTTCACAGCCAGTGGAGTGCTAGTTCTTGAAGTCTTGTCACTGTTGTAATGTAGGAAATATGGCAGTGAATTTGTGCACAGCAAGCTCCCACTAATGTGACAATGACTCAGATTACCTGTTTTTTTAGTCATGTTGGTTGAGGGATAAATATTGGGCCAAGGACACAGGGGAGAACTCCCTCCCTGTTCTACTTCTGTGGGAGGAGAGAGAGAGAGAGAGGCAGGGTGGTTTAGGGTGAGAATTCCAGAGTTCAGGGCCCCAGGCAGCTGAAGGCATGGCCGCCAATGGTGGAGCGATGGAAATTGTGGGGTGGGATGCGCAAGAGCTGGAATTGGAGGAACTCAGAGAACTCGGAGGACTGTAGGGGGTCTGGAGGAGGTTACAGAGATAGGGAGGGTTGTTGGGGCTCAAGGAGTTTACAGACATAGGGAGGGTTGTAGGGGCTGGAGGAGTTAACAGAGATAGGGAGAGGATGAGTGGCGATTTGAAATCAAAAATGGGAATTTTAATCCTCGAGCCGTTGCCGAAAGAAGATCAAGGGTCTGTGTGTGGGGTGGGGGTTGGTGGGAGGGTAGGGAGGTGTGGGCAGAACCACGAGGGAGTATTCCTGTGTCCTGGAGAAATTGGGTTTGATTGGCTGAAGGACCTACGCAGGCTCATGCAAAAGCAGGAAAGAGAGACATGTTGCCCAAGTTTCTGCTCTTGCACTCATCAGGACAAACACAAGGATGCCAAATTTCAAACTCCGACAACAATTTACACTACAGGAGAAAAGGTGCTAATTGGTTGGCATGTCGACTCTGATTGGCTGAGGCATTGCCCTGGGGAATGCAATGGGCAACCATAGGCTCCCCAAGCTCCCGGATAATTCAAAAATGGCACAAGACTTGAATATATTCTTTTTGTTTGCAGAGAATGGGTCCCTGCGGATTCCGAGTTGGCTAATAGCTACACTAACGAACAATTTAAGATAATCAGTAGAACTGTAACCTGGCTCCTTTATGCTTACTAGAAGTGACATACATTCGTTCACAGGGACCTGTTTTCTGTAAATAAAACATCACTATCCACTCAAAAGCTGGTGGGCATTTGGGGAGGGTGGGGGGAGACGCTGCTGTCACTCATGCCTCCTGCAGTCGAATAGTTGGGGCAATACTCACTGCCTATGCAGTGGATGATGTACCCATAGAAAGGAATCAGCACCCTCAGGACAGGATCGAGCAACACCGGAATTAAAAAGTATTTTGAGAAGAGTCTTTTCCCCAGGTAACAGCACTGCTCAGCACCCAGCATGTGTCACAGATTGAGCATCAGGCAAAACGAGAACCCAGAGCGAGAGCTAAGAAACTGAGAAACATTTGTTAGGTAGAAAAATCTAGACAAACATGTACAGTAAATATGACGATCAACAGCACTTCAGTCAGATCCTGTACTCTGCATGTGTGTGTGTCTCAGTGTCAGCTCCTGTATTCTGCATGTGTTGTGTCTCTGTGTGTGTGTCTCAGTGTCAGCTCCTGTACTCTGCATGTGTTGTGTCTCTGTGTGTGTGTCTCAGTGTCAATTCCTGTACTCCACATGTGTGTGTGTTTCTGTGTGTGTCTCTGTGTGTCTCAGTGTCAATTCCTGTACTCCGCATGTGTGTGTGTGTGTGTGTGTCTCTGTTTGTGTGTCTCAGTGTCAATTCCTGTACTCCGCATGTGTGTGTGTGTGTGTGTGTGTCTGTTTGTGTGTCTCAGTGTCAATTCCTGTACTCCACATGTGTGTGTGTTTCTGTGTGTGTCTCTGTTTGTGTGTCTCAGTGTCAATTCCTGTACTCCATATGTGTGTGTGTTTCTGTGTGTGTCTCTGTTTGTGTGTGTCTCAGTGTCAGCTCCTGTACTCTGCATGTGTGTGTGTCTCAGTGTCAACTCCTGTACTATGCATGTGTGTGTGTCTATGTGTGTGTCTCAGTGTCAGCTCCTGTAGTCTGCAAGTGTGTGTGTCTCTGTGCGTGTGTCTCAGTGTAAGCTCCTGTACTCTGCATGTGTGTGTCTCTGTGTGTGTGTCTCATTGTCAGCTCCTGTACTCTGCATGTGTGTGTCTCTGTGTGTGTGTCTCAGTGTCAGCTCCTGTACTCTGCATGTGTGTGTCTGTGTGTGTGTGTCTCAGTGTTAGCTCCTGTACTCTGCATGTGTGTGTGTCTGTGTCTTGTTTGTGTGTCTCAGTGTCAGCTCCTGTACTCCGCATGTGTGCGTGTGTGTGTGTGTCTGTGTTTGTGTGTTTCAGTGTCAGCTCCTGTAGTCTGCATGTGTGTGTATCTCAGTGTCAGCTCCTGTACTCCGCATGTGTGTGTGTCCGTGCGTGTGTCTCAGTGTCAGCTCCTGTAGTCTGCATGTGTGTGTGTCTCTGTGCGTGTGTCTCAGTGTCAGCTCCTGTACTCCGCACGTATGTGTGTCCGTGCGTGTCTCAGTGTCAGCTCCTGTACTCCGTATGTGTGTCTCTCTGTGTGTGTGTCTCAGTGTTAACTCCTGTACTCCGCATGTGTGTGTGTTTCTGTGTGTGTCTCTGTGTGTGTGTCTCAGTGTCAGCTCCTGTACTCTGCATGTGTGTGTGTGTCTGTGTGTGTGTCTCAGTGTCAGCTCCTGTACTCTGCACGTGTGTGTGTCTCTGTGTGTGTGTCCCAGGGTCAGCTCCTGTACAGTGCACACAGTGAGTAAGAGGGGAACCATTCACCCCTGTTTAAATGAAAGACCAGGCAATGTGGGCTCACATTTTCCTGGACCACGTCTCCACTCTGAGAGTCACAGACTGTGGGACCAGCTCGGAGATGCGTACGCTTGCTGATTTCACCCTGAAGCTAAATTAATTCCCATGTGTCGACTGGTGCTGCTGAACTGTCTCCCTAGCGTTTACACTATTAAATCCATCTCCCCAGACTGGCTGCAACTCAAAGAGCCTGGAGAGGCTGTCTCTGTGTGTCTGGCGCCGGGCTCAGGGAATCCGATTTAGCATCGTAAATGCTGGGAGCTGACTCCCAGTCCCAGGTCTCCAGGAATCCGAACTAAATAAGCACCAATAGAAAAGGAGGCTTATGTGTGTCTCTGAGCGTCAGTGTATGTACGGGTGCCTCGGTGCCTGGTGTTTTGCAGTGCATCTCTGCATCTGTTTGTCTCTCTGTGTTGCATGGTGCCTGTTTTTCTCTGACTCTGTCTGCGTGTCTGTGCATGACTGGGTCTCCAATTCTGTGTGCCCCTGTGTGTGCATCTCTGCATGTGTTTGTATCTTTGCATACGTGTCCCTGTGTGTGTGTGTCTGTGTGTGCACGCCTCTGCATGTGTGCCCCCATGTGTGCGTCTGTATCTGTGCATGCGTGTCCCTGTGTGTGCGTTTGTGTCCATGTGTGCAGGTCTCTGCATGTGTGTGTCTCTGCATATGCATGCACCTGCATGTGACTGTATGTGCATCTGTACCTCAATGTGCATGTGTTTTTCAGCATGTGTGCGTTTCTGCATCTGATTGCATATGTGTCTCTGTATGTGCCTTGTGTGTATCTCTGTGTGTGTCATTGTGTGTGTGTGTGTATGTCTGTGTGTGTCTCTATATGTGTCTCTGCCTGTGTGTATCTGTGTGTGTCACTGCTTCGGTGTATCTGCATGTATGTCTTGTGTCTGTCTTTGCATGTGTATCTGTTGCTGTCTGTGTGTATCTGTGTGTGCGTGTGTGTGTGTGTGTGCATATGTGTGTATTTGGGTGTATATGCGCGCATCTGTCAGTGTGTGAATTTGGGTGTGTCCATGTGTGTGTGTGTGTGTGCGTGTATGTGTGTGTGTGTCTCTGTGTGTGTGTACTTGTATGTATTTGGGTGTGTTCATGTGTGTGTGTGTGTGTGTGTGTGTGTGTATTTAGGTGTGTGTGTGTATGTGTGTCAGTGTGTGTATGGCTGTATCCATGTGTGTGTATATGTGTGTGTGCGCGCGACGGATTTGGGTGTGTCCGTGTGTGTGTTTGGCTGTGTGTGCATGTGTCAATATGTGTATGCCTGAGTGTGTGTGTATGTTTGAGTGTGTCCATGTGTTTGTGTGTGTGTGTGTTTACGTGTCTGTGTGTGCGTCTGTGTGTGTGTGTATTTGGGTGTGTCCATGCGTGTGTATGTCTGTGTGTGCATGTGTCAGAGTGTGTATGCCTGAGTGGGTGTGTGTGTGTTTGGGTGTGTCCATATGCATGTGTCAGTGTGTGTGTGTATTGGGTGTGTCCATGTGTGTCTGTGTGTATGCCTGAGTGTGTGTGTGCGTGTGTGTGTATTTGGGTGTGTCCATGTGTGTGTGTGTGTGGTGTGTATTTGGGTGTATCCATGTTTGTGTGTGTGTGTGTGTGTGTGTGCCTGTGCAGGTGTGTTTGGGTGTGTCCGTGTGTGTGTGTCTGTGTCTGTGTGTGTATTTGAGTGTGTCCGTGTGTGTGTGTCTGTGTCTGTGTGTGTATCTGTGTGTGTGTGCGTGTGTGTGTGTGTGTGTCTGTGTGTGTGTATTTGGGTGTATCCGTGTGTGTGTGTGTGTGTATTTTGGGGGTGTGTGTGTGTGTGCCTGTACCTGCTTTCCTGTGCGTGGGGAGTTCCTGAGATTCCCCTTATCATTCCCAAGTTCCTCACTTGGGGTAAGGTGACATCCTTTCTTGTGCGGCTGTCCAAAAGCCCTTTCCACATGAGGCGAGGAATGCAAATCGCTCCTTTCAAAAAATGTCACCGATGCCACAGCGACAAACACACTGGCCTCTTCCCCACAGCAGCTGTTAAAAGTTTGCCACACAACAATTTTTTTGAGGGGGGGGTGGTGGTGGAGAGGGAGGAAAGTTTGAGGGAAGCGCTGGCCCTTTAAGAGGCCGTGCTGTCTCCCTGCCCCCGCCTCTGGCAGAGCATTCCTTCCCTGTACACACTCAGTATTTCCAGTCTCCATCAGCTCTCCACTGGCGCCACACACCAGACCTTAACAATAGCAGCTTGACTTTAATACACAACGCACAGTCTCTCCTCTCCACGCCACCCCCAGCAAGTAATTCATACAGGATTGTTCAAAAAAAGTGGGGGAGAGAGAGGTTTTAAATCCAACACCCTCTCCTATTGATACATACACATATTTTTAAAATCTTATTATTGCTCGCTCCTTTCAAAGCTCCGGCTCTTTAGAGAAAAAAAAACCCTCTGATGAATGAAATTCAATTGCCTCCTGGCAGGCGCCACTTTATCACAGTGGGAAGTTTAGAACAAGGAAGCTCTCAGCACTGGCTACAGAGGGGGGTGGACAGGGAGATAGTGGGAAGGGAGCCCAGAGCAGCCTGCTCCCTATTTATCAGAGCAGAGGGAACACAGACGTGACTTTAAGTCAACACCTCCCCCTCTCTCTTTCTCTCCCTTTCTCTCTCTCTCACTCTCTCTCCCTTTCTCTCTCTGCCCCTCTCTCCCTTTCTATTCCCATCTCTCTTTCTCTCCCTATCTCTCTCTCACTCTCTCCCTCTCTCTCCCCCTCTCTCCCTTTCTATCCACCTCTCTCTCTCTCCCTCTCTCTCCCTCTCTCCCTTTCTATTCCCCTCCCTCTCTCTCCCCCTCTCTCCCTTTCTATTCCCCTCCCTCTCTCTCCCCCTCTCTCCCTTTCTATTCCCCTCTCTCTCTCTCCCCCTCTCTCCCTTTCTATTCCCCTCCCTCTCTCTCCCCCTCTCTCCCTTTCTATTCCTCTCTCTCTCTCTCTCTCCCTCTCTCTCCCCCTCTCTCCCTTTCTATTCCCCTCTCTCTCTCTCCCTCTCTCTCCCCCTCTCTCCCTTTCTATTCCCCTCTCTCTTTCTCTCCCTCTCTCTCTCACTTTCTCTCCCCCTCTCTCCCTTTCTCTCTCCCTCTCTCTCCCCCTCTCTCCCTTTCTATTCCCCTCCCTCTATCTCCCCCTCTCTCCCTTTCTATTCCCCTCTCTCTCTCTCCCTCTCTCTCCCCCTCTCTCCCTTTCTATTCCCCTCTCTCTCTCCCTCTCTCTCCCCCTCTCTCCCTTTCTATTCCCCTCTCTCTTTCTCTCCCTCTCTCTCTCACTTTCTCTCCCCCTCTCTCCCTTTCTCTCTCCCTCTCTCTCCCCCTCTCTCCCTTTTTATTCCCCTCTCTCTTTCTCTCCCTCTCTCTCTCACTTTCTCTCCCCCTCTCTCCCTTTCTCTCTCCCTCTCTCTCCCCCTCTCTCCCTTTTTATTCCCCTCTCTCTTTCTCTCCCTCTCTCTCTCACTTTCTCTCCCCCTCTCTCTTTCTCTCCCTCTCTCTCTCTCACTTTCTCTCCCCCTCTCTCCCTTTCTCTCTCCCTCTCTCTCCCCCTCTCTCCCTTTCTATTCCCCTCTCTCTTTCTCTCCCTCTCTCTCTCTCCCTTTCTCTCTCCCTCTCTCTCCCCATCTCTCCCTTTCTCTCTCCCTCTCTCTCCTCCTCTCTTCCTTTCTATTCCCCTCTCTCTTTCTCTCCCTCTCTCTCTCTCTCACTTTCTCTCCCACTCTCTCCCTTTCTATTCCCCTCTCTCTTTCTCTTCCTATCTCTCTCTCTCTCTCTCTCCCTTTCTCTCCCCCTCTCTCCCTTTCTTCTCCCTCTCTCTTCCCCCTCTCCCTTTCAATTCCCCCCTCTCTCTCTCACCCTCCCTCTCACTCTCTCTCCCTTTCTCTCTCACCCTCCCTCTCTCCCTTTCTCTCTTTCTCACTCCCTCCGTTTCTCCCTCCTTCTTCCCTTTTCTCTCTCCCTCTCCGATTCAGGGAAATCTGCCTCTACCGCACACTCAGGCAGTGCATTCCAGGCCCTTGACATCACTTGCAACACCAACCCGTCTGTGAGGATCAATTAATTGGGGTTGGGGGGGTGTGGGGGAGGAAGGTAGTGGTGCTGTGGTAGTGTTACTGGACTGGTATTCCCAGAGACCTGGGCCAGAATATTTTGCTTGTTGGGAAGGCACTTGCCCGACCCGAACGAGCGTAAAATGATGCGCCCCTGCCGACAATCAGCAGGCCCATTAAGCCCACTAAAGTGCCAATTAAATGCAACTTTTCGCTACCCGCCCAACCTTACGGTTGGCAGGGTGGACAAAAAGGCCAAGCGGCCTTGGGATTTCTTTTTTAGGAAACCTCATCCACGGGCGGGATGAGGTTTCCAGTAGCAAACAAAAATAAAGTAAAAATGCTAATATTTCATTGACAACATGTTCCTGTGACTGTGTCATGTGAGGTGGAGGCCTGTTTTTTTTTAACGTTTTGAAATTCCTTATTCATTTATTTATTTTGCAAAACCTTCATCGCCCTGAGGCGTCTCCGTGCCTCGGGGACCTTTCGCTGCACGCACCCACGCGTATGCGCGGACTTCTTGCGCTCACCCTCCTCCCCACCCTGACCCAGGCAGCGCTGAGCACTCCAGCGGGTGCTTCACACCGGGGGGGACTTAATTGGCCCGCCTAGCGTGAATCACGCTCGTGGCCCGATCGCGGTCAGCTTCCCCACCGCTCCCGCTAGCTCCCTGCCGGGGGCCCGATTCTACCCCTGGGGTAATGCTCTGGGGACCTGGGTTCGAATCCTGCCAGGGTAGATGGTGCAGTTTGAATTCAATAACCCATTGCTGATTGTTGTAAAAACCCCATCTGGTTCACTAATGTCCCTTTTGGAAAGGGAAATCTGCTGTCCTTACCCGGTCTGACCTACATGTGGCTCCAGACCCACAGCCATGTGGTTGACTCTTAAATGCCCCTCTGAACAAGGGCAGTTGGGGTTGGGGCAATAAATGCTGTCCTAACCAGCGACGCCCACATCCCATGAGCAAATGGTTGTGTCATAAACAAATAACTATTAACCTAGCGCCTAAGCCATGAGAGAACAGGTATTGTCCGACTGGACCTCTCTTTACTGGGGCTTTCAGCTCTCCTCTATCGCAATGTCCCCTGTCTCCCGACTGCTTCCCTAAACTTCCCGCTCCCGTTCTTTCTAAGCCCCGATCTCCCCATCCTGCACGTTCTTTCTCCTCCCTTGCGCCCAGCTATAAAGTGCATTGATATAGCGCCTTCAACAGGGTAAGGCATCCCGAGCCAACTCGCAGGGGGCGCAGTCAGGTGTCACGGGAGGGACCGCCGGGCTTCGTCACAGGTGTGGTGGGAAAATTTGGAGAGAGGCTGCTTTCGGCTGCCCCTCCGAATTTTCCCGTCCTGCCCACAACGACACCAACTGCTGGCGGGACCGGAGAATCCCGGCCCAACTCACATAAGGAGACATTCGGGGCAGGGTGACCAAGAGCTCGGTCAAAGAGGCCGGTTTTAAGGAGCGTCTTAAAGAGGAAGGGGGAGAGAGAGAGAGAGAGAGAGGGAGAGAGACAGAGAGAGAGAGGCGGAGAGTGACAGAGTCATAATGGCACGGAAGGAGGCCATTCGGCCTGTCAAGTCTTGCTAAAACTATACAAGGTACTAGTTAGACCACACCTAGGATGCCGTGAACAGTTTTGGTCCCCTTATCTAAGGAAAGATATTCTGACATTGGAGGCAGCCCAGAGAAGGTTCACTAGGTTGATCCCGGGAATGGAGGGATTTTCTTATGAGGAGAGGTTGAGTAGGTTGAGCCTGCGCTCATTGGAGTTTAGAATAGAGGTGATCTTAATGAAACGTATAAGATTCTTAGAGGACTTGACAGCATAGATGCTGAGAGGTTGTTTCCCCTTGAGGGAGAACCTAGGACCAGAGGACGTAATCTCAGGGAAGGGGGGCACCTATTTAAAACAGAGATGAGGAGGAATTTCTTCTCTCAGAGGGTTGTTAATCTGTGGAATTCTTTACCGCAGAGGGCTGTAGAGGCTGGGTCATTAAGTATATTCAAGGCTGAGACAGACAGATTTTTAATCAGTAAGGGAATCAAGGGTTATGGGGGAAAAGGCAGGGAAGTGGAGTTGAGGATTATCAGGTCAGCCATGATCTCAGTGAATGGCGGAGCAGACTCGATGGGCCGAATGGCCTACTTCTGCTCCTACGTCTTATGGTCTAAGTCCCTGCCTGCTCTCTCTGTAGGTCAACCCAGTCACTCCCATTCCGCATCCCCCCCCACCCCCCCTTATCCCCGTAGCCCTGTGAGTTTATTTCCCTCAAGTACCTGTCCAATTTCCTTTTGAAATCACTCATCGTCCCGCTTCCACACCTTCCCACCCCACTCCCTTCGTGGGCAGCGGGTTCCAGGTCATTATCACTCACTGCGCAAAAAAAAGTTCTTCCTCACATTCCCACCCCCCTCCTCCTCCACTGCATCTCTTACTTAAAAACTTTAAATCTGTGCATCCCCCCACCCACCCCGGTCCCTGTGCCATCAGCCAATGGGAACAGCTTTCCTTCGTCTACCTTGCCTAAGCCCGCCATAGTCTTGTACCCCTCTATCAATTCTCCCCCCAATCTCCTTTGCTCCAAAATGGAGGGGTTTAGGGAGGGGGTTCCGTAGCCCAGGGTCCAAGCAGCTGAAGGCACGGCCGCCGATGGTGGGGTGAAGGAAGTAGGAAGAGGGGAAAGAGGCCGGAATTATAGGAACGCCGATTCCTCAGCGGGCTGATTTAACCTTTCCCAGGACTTCACTTGTTTCCCTCACCTCCCTCATCGTTCTCTTGTACCCAGTCTGGGGGCTACCTGACTTAATCTCCTTTCCTCTTCCGGTTTTGCCCTGTCCAGCAAGCTGTTGAAGAGGGGAGGGCTCCTATCTGGAACTTCCTTCTGCAAACTGCTAGGTCAATTGTTCATTTTAAATCTGAGATGGATAGATTTTTTTTTAACCAAAGGTAGTAAGGAATGCGATTCATAGGCTGGGATGTGGTGTTAGGTCACAGATCAGCCTTGATCCCACCGAATGGTGGAAGGCTCGAGGGGCTGAGTGGCCTCCTCCTGATCCGATGACCCTGTGTTCAGTTGGGCCTCCATCGAAAGGGATGGTGAAGTTGCGGAGACAGCATCGAGTGCCACAGTGGCTGAACGGTTCTCTCAGAGGCTACCCGGTTCACGCCATTTCCACTGACGCTACATTGTGAGGTTTTATATCATTTAGTATCCAGAAATTGAATATACCTGAAAAAAGAGTTTTTCTTTTCATTGTTGAAGCTTTCCATCTTGCTCTCATCAGGGCAATTCACAGGAATACCGAATGTGAAGGGAACAACAATTTGTACTGTATGAGAAGAGAGTGCTGATTGGTTGGGCAAGCAGATCAGCACTCTCTCCATACAGTATAAATTGTTGTTCCCTGTATATGCCACTTGCCAACCAATCAGCATTGTCTTCTCATATAGTATAAATTGTTGTTCCCTGTATATGCCACTTGCCAACCAATCAGCACTGTCTTCTCATACAGTATAAATTGTTGTTCCCTTTACATTTGGCATTCCTGCAAATTGTCCTGATGAGTGCGAGGCATAAGACTTCGACAAAAATAGTCTCTTTTTTCAGCAATACTCAAGCTCTGTACTACCAAACGATTATTTATTTAGAATTTCAGCCTAAAAATATCCATATCGGTTATTTTCTTAAGACTGGTTTCTTGTCACGAAGGACTAGATAGAACACTGGGTGAGTGTGTTGCCCTTTCACATTTGGGATTCAGGTTTGTGACCAACGCAGACTGATGGTCTGAAACTCTTCCCTGTTTTTGAGGATGAGAGGTCAGCCAGAGGCCCCGGCTGCTCTATCAGGTGGGTTGTACCAGATTCCACGGTCCCCTTTGGGAGAGAAACAGGGTGGGGGTGGGGGTGTGGTTTCCCCGATATACTCCAATCAGTATTGATTCCTCAGTCAACGCTACTGGAAAAAAAACCCCAGATGATCTAATCATTAGCGCTTTGCTGTTTGTGGGATCTTGCTGTGCGCAGAGTGGTTGCTCCTATATCATGACGGTGACCCGCACCTCAAAAAGAAAAGTTTTGGGAAGCACTTTGGGAGGCCCTGAGGTCAGAAAAGGCACCAATGAAATGCAGTCTCTTTTCTAATAACTCCCTGGTGTGGAGTATGAACTGACAAATGTGATGACGGAGGATCGAGAATGTGGATAACGGAGTTTTTGTTAGAGCGAGACACACCACGTGATAGTGTGAGAAGCTTCAAATTTTTCTCCCCTCTGCACCCCCCCACCCTCCCCATCACCTTGGCCACTCACCCTCCCGACTCCCAGTCTGAGTCAAAACTGGCCTTGACGTTTTGACCAATACTCTGGTCTCAGAATGAAAGGAATGGGTGAGAATGGAATGGGGCATGTTTGTGGTGGGGGGGGGGGGGTCTGTGCTGTGCCCACTGAGCTACATGAGGCTCAAACGCCACCAACATCTCAAGTTTGAAGATCTCACCTTCATGATCCAAACGCTCCTTGCCCTCTCCCTATCTCTGCAACCTCATTTAGCCTCTACAATGCACCCTATCTCTGGAACCTCCTCCAGCCCCTACACCCCTCCCCACCTCTGTAACCTCCTCCAGCCCCTACATCCCTCCCTATCTCTGGAACCTCCTCCAGCCCCAACAAACCTCCCTACCTCTGGAACCTCCTCCAGCCCCTACACCCCTCCCTGTATCTGGAACCTCCTCCAGCCCCTACACACCTCCCTATCTCTGTAACCTCCTCCAGCACCTACACCCCTCCCTATCACTGTAACATCCTCCAGCCCCTACACCCCTCCCTATCTCTGTAACCTCCTCTAGCCCCTACACCCCTCCCTATCTCTGTAACCTCCTCCAGCCCCTACAATCCCTCCCTATCTCTGTAACCTCCTCCAGCCCCTACACCCCTCCCTATCTCTGTAACCTCGTCCAGCCCCTACACCCCTCCCTATCCCTGTAACCTCCTCCAGTCCCTACACCCCTCCCTATCTCTGTAACCTCCTCCAGCCCCTACACTCCTCCCTATCTCTGTAATCTCCTCCAGCCCCTACACCCCTCCCTACCTCTATAACCCCCTCCAGCCCCAACAAACCTCCCTATCTCTGTAACCTCCACCAGCCCCTACACCCCTCCCTGTCTCGGAAACCTCCTCCAGCCCCTATGGCCCTCTAAGACCTCTGCGCTCCTCCAATTCTGGCCTCTTGCGCACCCCTGATTCCCATTGCTCCACCACTAGCGGCTGTGCCTTCAGCTGCCTGGGGGCCCTAAGCTCTGGAATTTGCTCCCTAAACCTCTCCACCTCTCTCTCTCTCTCTCTGTCTCCCTCCCTGTCTCTCACTCCTCCTTTAAGACGCTCCTTAAAATCGACCTCTTTGACCAAGCTTTTGGCCATCTGTCCCTAATAGCTCCTTATGTGGCTCGGGGTCAGATGTTGTCTGATAACACTCCTGTGAAGCACTTGGGGATGTTTTATAACATTAAAGAGGCTATATAGATGCAAGTTGTTGATGAGGGACTTCAAACTTGGAGTTGAAAATCCTGTTGACTCATTCAAGGCTGGAAATACTAAAGAAGGGGAGGAATTCCACAGTTTTGAAGTTCTAGGACAGGATGAATTAGTCTCAGCAGTGTCATAGCTTACAGCATCCTAGGCTTTATTAATAGGGGCATAGAGTACAAGAGCAAGGAGGTTACGTTAAACATGTATAAAACTCTGGTTTGGCCTCAGCTCGAGTATTGTGTCCAGTTCTGGGTGCCGCACATTTGGAAGGATGTGAAGGCATTGGAGAGAGCGCAGAGAAGATTCATGAGAATGGTTCCAGGGATGAGGAACTTCAGTTGCATGGATAGTTTGGAGCAGTTCGGACTGTTCTCCTTGGAGAAGAGAAGGTTGAGAGGGGATTTGGTAGAGGTGTTTAAAATCAGGAGGGTCCTTGGCAGAGTAGATCAGGGAGTGTGGGGGGGGAAATGTTCCCATTGGTGGAAGGATCGAGAACCAGAGGGCCACAGATTTAAGATGGTCGGAGAGAGAAGATGGCAATGGCCACACGGGGAGAAACATTTGTACGCAGCGAGTGGTTAGGGCCTAGGATGTGCTGCCCAAGAGTGTGGGTGGAGGCAGGTTCAATCGAGGCATTCAGGAGGAATTAGATTGCAATTGGAAAAGGAAGAATGTGCAGGGTTACGGGGAGAAGGCGGGATCGGGGGGGTGGGGGTGTTGGTGGGGTGGGGTGAACTAAGCGGATGGCTCATTTGGAGAGCCGGCGCAGCCACAATGGGCCGAATGGCCTCTTTCTGTGCTGCAGCCATTTTTATAATCCTGTACACACCTCGGTTTTCAGCACATTGAAAGCCCTCTGCTGTACAACCCATAAATAAATGCCAGTGCGGAGACGGGGATAATTTGTAGGGTGACATGTACGCCGGAGACAACATTGTGCATCACGCGCGAGTGTGTATTTTTAAAAAGCAGTCCCACAAAATATTATAAAAATACCTGTTCTGAATGAAACGCCAAACAATTAACAGTTTAGGAAATGGGCTGGGTAGGACGAACAACAGGTTTCTTCAATGAACTATAAATAATTCCAACTGGATTTCTTTTCTTCAACAAACGAAGGAAACCGTGGCGCACAGGCCTTGAATGGCCTGAATTCTGACATAATTGGACAAATAAATATTTAGGAGCATTACATCACTCCCGGGCAAAGTTCTCTCATTCCTCGCTTGGCAAGTGCCCTCACACTGAGAAAATAAACAAACAGTCCACCCCAATGGCTCAGCAGGTAAAGGCACCCACCAAATGTAACTTGGAGCCTTACAATAGCTTATATTTAAGGCATAGAGTCAGAGGGAGGTCAAGTGGCCCATTGAGTCACACACTTATCATGATAAAATGCCCTGAAGTGATTCACAAGTTTGTTATGAAGCAGAATTTGACCCCGGGCCACTTAAAGAGATATTAGGGACAGGCGACCAAAGGTTTAGTCAAAGAGGTCGGTTTTAAGGTGTGTCTTAAAGGAGGAGAGAGAGAGAGAGAGAGAGAGGAGGGCAGAGAGGTTTAGGGAGGGAATTCAAGAGCTCAGGGCCCCCCCCCCAGGCAGCTGAAGGCACGGCTGCCAATGGTGGAGCGATGGGAATCGGGGGATGCGCAAGAGGCTGGAATGGGAGGAACGCAGAGATCTCGGAGGGTTTTAGGGGTGGAGGAGGTTACAGAGATAGGGAGGATTGTGGGAGCTGGAGGAGGTTACAAAGGTGGGGTTGGTTGTAGGGGCTGGAGGAGGTTACAGAGGTGGGGATGGTTGTAGGGGCTGGAGGGGGTTACAGAGATAGAGAGGATTGTAGGGGCTGGTGGATGTTACAGAGATAGGGAGGGGTGTAGGGGCTGGAGGAGATTACAGAGATAGGGAGGGGTGTAGGGGCTGGAGGAGGTTACAGAGACAGGGAGGGGTGTAGGGGCTGGAGGAGGTTACAGAGATAGGGAGGGATGTAGGGGCTGGAGGAGGTTACAGAGATAGGGAGGGATGTAGGGGCTAGAGGATGTTACACAGATAGGGAGTATTGTAGGGGCTGGAGGAGGTTACAGAGATAGGGACGGGTGTAAAGGCTGGAGGAGGTTACAGAGATAGGGAGGGGTGTAGGGGCTGGAGGTACAGAGATAGGGAGGAGGGTAGAGGTTGGAGGAAGTTACAGAGATAGGGGTGGTTGTCAGGGCTGGAAGATGCTATAGAGATAGGGAGGGGTGTAGGGGCTCAAGGAAGTTATAGAGAAAGGGTGAGTTGCAGGTGCTGGAGGAGGTTACAGAGATAGTGAGGATTGTGGGAGCTGGAGGAGGTTACAAAGGTGGGGTTGGTTGTAGGGGCTGGAGGGGGTTACAGAGATAGGGAGGAGGGTAGAGGTTGGAGGAAGTTGGAGGTACAGAGATAGGGAGGAGGGTAGAGGTTGGAGGAAGTTACAGAGATAGGGGTGGTTGTCAGGGCTGGAAGATGCTATAGAGATAGGGAGGGGTGTAGGGGCTCAAGGAAGTTATAGAGAAAGGGTGAGTTGCAGGTGCTGGAGGAGGTTACAGAGATAGTGAGGATTGTGGGAGCTGGAGGAGGTTACAAAGGTGGGGTTGGTTGTAGGGGCTGGAGGAGGTTACAGAGGTGGGGATGGTTGTAGGAGCTGGAGGGGGTTACAGACATAGAGAGGGTTGTAGGGGCTGATGGAGGTTACAGAGATAGGGAGGGGTGTAGGGGCTGGAGGAGATTACAGAGATAGGGAGGGGTGTGGGGCTGGAGGAGGATACAGAGGTAGGGAGGGATGTAGGGGCTAGAGGATGTTACACAGATAGGGAGTATTGTAGGGGCTGGAAGAGGTTACAGAGATAGGGACAGGTGTAAAGGCTGGAGGAGGTTACAGAGATAGGGAGGGGTGTAGGGACTGGAGGAGCTTAGAGATATGGAGGGGAGTAGGGGCTACAGGAGTACAGAGATAGGGACGGGTGTAGGGGCTGGAGGAGGTTATTGAGGGGAGGGGTGTAGGGGCTGGTGGAGGTTATTGAGGGGAGGGGTGTAGGGGCTGAAGGAAGTTATTGAGGGGAGGGTTCTAGGGGCTGGAGGAGGTTATTGAGGGGAGGGGTGTAGGGGCTGCAGGAAGTTATTGAGGGGAGGGTTGTAGAGGCTGGAGGAGGTTATTGAGGGGAGGGGTGTAGGGGCTGGAGGAGGTTATTGAGGGGAGGGTGGACGAGGTCCATAGAGGGATTGGAAAATAGCGATGGAAAATGTGAAATGAAGGTTCTTGACCAGGAACCGTTAAGCACAGGGGAGAGATGGGTGAAAGTGACCTGGTGCGAGTTAAGACTCATGCAGCAGGGTTTTGGATGGTCTGAAGTTTACGGAGGATAGAATGTGAGAGACCGACCAGACGTTTGTTGGAATAGTCCAGTCTACAGGTAACAAAGGCATGATTGAGGGTAACAGCAGCACAGAAATAAGTGGTGCGTGTATCTGGTCGAAAGCTCCTTTCGGGGTCAAACCTGACACCCAGAGTGCAAAATGCCTGGTTTAGCCTCAGGCAGGTGCCATGGAGAGGGATGGGGTTGGCAGCCAGGGAATGAGGTTTGGAGCAGGGAACATTGGCAACATCTTCAGTGTTCCCAATTGGGGGAAATCTCCGCTCATTCAGTACTGGATGTCAAATAAGCAGGTCCGATAACTTAGCAACAGTGGAGGAGTTCAGAGCGATACTGCAGGCTGCATACCCTGATTTGAATTCCTGGTCTGTGCTGCCTTGGGACCGGAACTGAAGGCAAAGGCCCCTGTTGCTGCCTGGTCTCAGCTGAGTCCCTGGCTGTCTGATGACTAAACGGTTATGGTGCCTCTGAGCCTCTTCGGTTTGGGCTTTGTTGATATCTGTGGTCTGTGGTCAGCCTGGAACAGGGTGTGACTTATACTGGCTGCGTCTGACTGTCTGACCCTGCCCTTTGTGATTCAGCTCACCTGGCATTTTGAGAATTGGGGAGGCCAGGCTGAAGGCCCAAGGCCTCTGGTGAAGGGGGCCACCAAGTCTGACAAGCAGCTGCAGAGGTTAGCCAAGTGAGGGAGTAATGGCTAGACCCACGTATGCATTTGTTGGAGGTGAGGAGTTCCAAAGCCTGGGAATGGAATGTGTAGGAGATAATGAGACTTGATTTCGACAATTGGAAGATACGTGGAAGAGGAAATATTTGCAGGGCAGGGTGTTCGGAGGTCAGGAACGTTGGATAGGTTGCGAAACAGGGTGAAATTCTGTTTGAGAATGTGAAGCAAAATAGATGTATCTCTGCACGCTATCTCTGTAACCTCCTCCAGCCTCGACAACCCTCCCTATCTCTGTAACCTCCTCCAGCCCCTACACCCCTCCCTATCTCTGTAACCTTCTTCAGCCCCTACACCCCTCTCTATATCTGTAACCTCCTCCAGCCCCTACACCCCTCCCTATCTCTGTAACCTCCTCCAGCCCCTACACCCCTCCCTATCTCTGTAACCTCCTCCAGTCCCTACACCCCTCCCTATCTCTGTAATCTCCTCCAGCCCCTACACTCCTCCCTATCTCTGACCTCATCCAACCCCTACAACCATCCTGAACTCTGTAACCTCCTCCAGCCCCTACACCCCTCCCTATGTCTTTAACCATATCAGCTCCTACAACCCTCCCTATCTTTGTAACCTCCTCCAGCCCGTACAACCCTCCTAATCTCTGTAACCTCCTCCAGTCCCTACATCTCTCCCTATCTCTGTAACCTCCTCCAGCCCCTACAACCCTCCCTATCTCTGTAACCTCCTCCAGCCCCAACACCCCTCCCTATCTCTGTAACCTCCTCCAGCCCCTACAACCCTCCCTATCTCTGTAACCTCCTCCAGCCCCAACACCCCTCCCTATCTCTGTAACCTCCTCCAGCCCCTACATCCCTCCGAGATCTCTGCGCTCCTCCAATTCCGGCCTCTTGCGCATCCCCCGATTCCCATCGCTCCACCATCGGCGGCCGTGCCTTCAGCTGCCTGGAATTCCCTCCATGAATCTCTCTGCCCCTCTGTCTCTCTCCTCCTTTAGGAACAGGAGGAGGCCATTCAGTCCCTTGAGCCTGTTCTGCCATTCAGTGGCTGATCTGTGACCTAACTCCATCAACCTGCCTTTGCCCCACATCCCTTAACTCGTTAACAAGAATCTATTGATCTCAGGTTTAAAATTAATTGATCCAGCATCGACTGCCATTTGCAGAAGAGGGCCCAACACTTCTAACACCCTTTGTGAGTTGATGTATTTCCTCAGTTCACTTCTGAAAAGATGCTCCTTAAAACCAACCTCTTTGACCGAGCTTTTGATCACCTGTCCCTAATATCTCATCACGGAGCTCGGGGTCAAATTTAAGTCTAATAATGCTCCCGTGAAGCACCGAGGGACATCTTACTGCATGAAAGGTGCTACACAATCGTAGATTTCCAGAATAGTTACAGAACAATAGGAACGTTAGGGCAGAAAGAGGCCATTCAGCCCATCATTCAGCTGGCCAGAAAAAGATGAAAAAGAAACCAGCCGCTGATTTTAGTCCCACTTTCCAGCACCTGGTCCGAAGCTTTGCAGATGCAGATCCAAGTACCTTTTAAATGAGTTGAACATTTCAGCCTCAACCACTGATTCAGGCGGTCATTTCCAGACACCTACCACCCTGCTGTGTTTTTTAAAAAAATAATTCATGGGATGTGGGTGTCACTGCTAGGCCAGCATTTACTGCTGTGGGTCTGGAGTCACATGTCGGCCAGACCAGGTAAGGATGACAGATTTCCTTCCCTAAAGGACATTAGTGAACCAGATGGTTTTTTTTTATGACATCAGCTTTGTGATCATCATCAGACTTTTAATTCCAGGTTTTTGTTTGAATTCAAATTTCACCATCTGCCGTGGTGGGATTTAAACCTAAATCCCCAGAGAATTACCCTGGAATGCTAGACGATACCATTATGCCACTACCTCCCCCAGGAAAAAGGTTTTTCCTCATGTCCCCTCTAATCCTTCTACCTATCACTTTAAATCTATGCCCCCTGGTAACTGAACCCTCAGCTTGGGGAAATAAATCTTTCCTGTCTACCCTATCTAGGCCCCTCATAATTTTATACACCTCAGCTAGGTCACCCCTCAGCCTCCTCTGTTCTAAGGAAAACAACCCCAGCCTGTCCAGTCTCTCCTCATCGCTGCAATTTTCAAGCCCTGGCAGCATTCTTGTAAATCTCCTCTGTGCTCTCTCCAAGGCAATTGTGTCCTTCCTGTAATGTGGTGAACAGAACTGTTCACAAAATTCCAGCTGTGGCCTAACCAGCGTTTTAATCAATCCCATCATCGCATCCCTGCACTTGTATTCAATGCCTCGTCCAATAAAGGAAAGCATTCCACATGCTTTCTTTACCACCTTGTCCGCTTGTCCTGACACCTTCAAGGACCTGTGACACGCACTCCAAGCTCTCTCAATTACTCAGCCTCTCTCAATATCCTCCCGTTTATTGAGTACTCCTTTGCTTTGTTTGCCCTCCCCAAATGCATTACCTCACACTTTCCCGGATTGAATTCCATCTCCCACTTTCCTGCCCACTCAGCCAAACCATTGATATCAATCTGGAGACAACAGCTATCCTCTTCCCATCAAGTACACGGCCAATTTTTGTGTCATCTGCAAATTTCCCAATCATGACTCCCACATTTATGCTCAAATCATTAAAATATACAATAAACATAAAGGGCCCTAAACACTGATCTCTGTGGAATTGATTTCCATTTGCAAAAACATCCATTGACCCTTACCCTTCGTTTCCTGTTGCTGAGTCAATTTTGGATCCAACTTGCCACCTTCCCCTGAAACTCATCTCATGGGATCTCACATTTCTGACCAGTCTGCCATGTGGGACCTTGTCAAATTCCTTACTAAAATCCACGTAGACAGCATCCACTGCACTACCCTCATCAATCAAAACAGAAGGCAACTCAGCCCATCGTGTCCGTGCCGACTCTCTGCAAGAGCAACTCACCTTGTCCCACTCCCCCACGTTTTCCCTGTAGCCCTGAAACCTTTCTATCTTCAGAAATTATCCAATTCCCTCTTGACTGACCCTCCATCCCCCACGCCCTCAAGCAGCGCATTCCAGATCCTAACCACTCGCTGCGTGATGGAAGTTTCTCCTCATGTCACCATTGCTTCTTTTGCCAGTCATCTGAAACTTGTGTCCCTCTGGTTCTTGATCCTTCCGCCAATGGAAGCAGTTTCTCCCTGTCTACTCTATCCAGACCCCTCCTGATTCTGAACACCTCTATCAAACCTCCTTTCAGCCTTCTCTTCCCCAAGGAGAACGGTCCCAACTTTTCCAACCTATCCACATGACTGAACTTCCTCATACTCTGAATAATTCTTATAAATCTTAGGACAAGTTGTCAAGGGAGGACATTCTGCTATTCATACCTTTATGCCACTATCAGCACCTTCTTTAGTCTTTAACGTTATCATTAACACTCCTTTTGTCTGGTGTCCATGACATCTTTGTCAATCTCTTTTGAGCTCCCATCTATCCCTGATCTTCTATTTTGCTCTATCCCCTCTTAAACAGTCTACAATCCATCACATTTCCACTTCTCTTTAGCTCTGAAGGAGACGTTAGCTCTGTTCCTCTCTCCACAGATGCTGCCAGACCTGCTGAGTTTTTCCCAGCATTTTCTGTTTTTATTTCAGAGTTCCAGCAACCATAGCATTTTGCTTTTGTCAAGGGAGGAGACAGTTTCAAAGGGTTCCTCCAATTTGATCGGAAGAAGGGGTTAACACAGAGAAAAGAGTGAAATGCCAAGCTGTTTTCTTTAATCTTAACGTGAAAGGGTTAAAGGGAAATTCTTTTTCCCCATTCAATCCCTTGTCCCGCCTTCTTCCCTCTGACTGTGGCCAAGTCTGACCAATGGGTTCTCAAAAGATGAGCAGGGGGTGGTGCAAGAGGAAAGGAGAATGTTTGTAAGATGAGGAGGGTTGCTTTTTGAGCTCTCTCTCTCTCCCAGCTTTTCATCAATCTTATGTAAACTGCAGAAAAGTAAGAGGTGAAGTCCCTGCTATCCCAGACTTTGGGAGACCACAGAAGCATCAGGAGGGATTGTTGTAACCAGGAGAAGAGTGGAGGGTGCTACTCGCCTTAGTTTTAAAGGGCATTACTCGGAGAACAGTTTGGAGGTGAGTTGATGTTTATATTTTTGGAGTGTTGGGGAGAGGGGAGGTCAAGTCAAAGTGACGTTTGTCAAATTGTAAACTTGGAGAGGAATTAAAACGCCCCCTTTTATCGTGGCTTTTTTAATGGAACAAAAAAAGCGAGAGAGGATGGGAGTATTTCTGAAAGTTTTTTTTTGTCTTTAAGCAAGTTGCAGGTCGATTATAAACTTTGGAAATCAACCTGGGATTTTAACATGTGTCATTTTCACGTTACTTTTCAAAGGGGGCGTCGGTTTCAAGAGTTTGTAAACTTTGGAAAAAATGGAGTGAAAGAAGATTGTTTAAAAAATGTTTGAAATTACCATGTAAAAACCTGAAAGAAGTTTGTTTAAAAAAATGAAAGATTATTAAAAATTTTGAAAGAACTGTGTTTAAAAAAATTGTAAAAATAGTTTGAAAGATTATTTAAAAAGTTTGAAGGAATGTTTATATAAAATTTGAAATAACTTTGTAAAAAAGTTTGAGAGAAGATTGTTAAAAAAGTTTGAAAGATTATTTGAAAAGTTTGAAAGAAGATTATAAAATAGTTTGAAAGATTCTTAAAGAAGTTTGAAGGAAGGTTATAAAGTTTGAAAGAACTTTGTAAAAAAGTTTGAGAGAAGATTGTAAAAACAGTGAGAGAAAGTTATGAAAAAAAGCTTGAAAGATTGTAAAAAAGTTTGGAAGATTATAAAAAAAAGTTTGAAGGAAGGTTATAAAATTTGATAGAAATTTGTAAAATGTTTGAGAGAAGATTGTAAAGAGTTTTTACATTAGTTACTAGTTTTCTTCCTGTTTTGTCTCCCTTCATCTCTCATTTCTTTAGCTTAACTTTCATCCCCCCACCAAATTCTCTTTCCCCGACCCCCACCCTGCTGGTTCTCAATACTCTCTCTCTCTATAGTTTGAATGCCTATTTCTTGAGCTGTGGGCGTCGCATGTTTGGGTCCAGACGCTCGGGGGTTGTGCGGAGACTGTGGAGGAGCCGTTGCTCCAAGCCGGGAGGAGAGAGCGGCCAGAATGCGGATCAGGACCCGCAGAGCGGACTGAAGCTGGCCACCCACTCCCTCCTGAAGAGGCTGAAGGACGAGCAGCTGGAGCTGCTGGCCCGGGCGCTGGAAGCCAGGGGCACCGACGACCGCACCCGCTGCGTGTCCTTCCCCCGGAGCGAGCTGCGGATCGGCAAGCAGCACTACTGGCCGCAAGTGCTGACCTGCAAACTCTTCCGCTGGCCGGACCTCAAGCACCTCCACCAGCTCAAGCGCCTGTGCATCTGCGACTGCTTCTGGAGGATGTCCGAAGATCACCCCACCGTCTGCTGCAACCCTTACCACTTCAGCAGGCTGTGTGAGCCAGGTAACTCGTGGGAAAGTGCCCTTTCCGCATTCGTTTTGCACGGATTTTACTCCTTTAACGAAAAGAGCAAGCAAATCTGCGGGAATAACCCCGAATGTCTTCTCTGAGTGTGTTTTGTTATGTTTTAAAATTGCATTTGTATAGCGCCTAAAGCACCTTGCGACAATTAACCGCTTTTATTTTTTAGAGTGTTGTAATTTATTTTTTACTCTTGCATATGTTTATTGCCCTTTCCCTAATTGCCCATTGAGAAGGTGGTGATGGTGACCCTCCGCAGTCCATGTGGTGCAGCAACACCCTCAGTGCTCGCCCTGAAAGGTCCCAGGGCCACTACTGGAAGAACAGCAGCGGAGCGGGTGGGGGGGGGGTAATAGGGGGAAAAGTGTCTCCCCCTCCCCTCACCATCCCCCACCCCATCCCCTCCTCGGGTCCTGGGACCCAATATTTATCCCTCAACCAACTTCGCTAAAAACGGATGGTTTTTAGGGGCATTGTCGCATTGCCGTTTGTGGGAGCTTGCTGTGCGCAAATTGGCTGCAGGGTGGAATCGCAGGGTGGTTACAGCGCAGGGGGAGGCCATTCAGCCCCAATCGTGCCCCTGCCAGCTCACCGCAAGGGCGACTCACCTCGCCCCACTCCCCCACATTTCCCCCGAAGCTCTGTGCATTCTTCCTCTTCAGATAATGACCCAATCCCCTTTTGAAATCCTTGATCAGATCCGCCTCCCCCAACGCTCTCGGGCAGCGCATTCCAGATCCTAACCGCTCGCTGCGTGAAAATTGTTTCACCTCATGTCTCCATTGCTTCTTTCTCCAGTCACCTTTAACTTGTGCCCTTTGGTTCTCGATCTTTCTGCCAATGGGAACCGTTTCTCCCTATCTACTCCGTCCAGACCCCTCCTGGTTTTGAACGCCTCTGTCAAATCTCCTCTCACCTTCTTTTCTTCAGGGATAACAGCCCCAGCTTCTCCAATCTATTCACGGGAACTGAAGCTCTTCATCCCTGGAACCATTCTCTGCACCCACTCTATAGTCTTGACATTGGAGGGTTTGACAGGATATATCCTGGGAGGCTGTTTTGCAACAGCCTCCACTGCCCACCACCGTGCGCCCCCCACCCCCCCGCCCCCGCCACCCCACTGCCACCCAAACCTCCCCCACCCCACCCCGAACTTGGGTTCACAGTCTCAGGGTAAGGTGTCGGCCATTTTTGGATTGGGATGAAGAGAAATTTCTTCACTCAAGAGGGTGGTGAATCTTTGGGGTTCTCTACCCCCAGAGACCTGTGGCAGCTCACCATGTCGAGGGCAATTAGGGATGGGCAAGAAATGCTGGCCTAGCCAGCGACACCCACATCCCGTGAAGGAACAATAAAAAAAATAGTCAAGTACATTCGAGATGGAGGTCGATAGGCTTCTGGAATTGAGATGGGGCAGAAAAGTGGAGTTCAGTCAGAAGATCAGCTGTGATCTTACTGAACAGCAGATCAAACTTGAGAGGCCAAATGACCGACTATTTCTAATGTCCCGTGGGAAATGCGGGGACAATTTGTGCACAGCAAGCTCCCACAACCAGCAGTACAACAACTGACCAGCTAATCGATTCTCCCAGTACTTCCGAAGGCCCAGGTTTCTACCAGGACCCTTCAATGGCAGTCAGTATCCCTGCCTGAGCTCATCTAGCTCCACATGAAGTTAAAGATCAAGCTGGGGGACTTCGCAGGTCAGTTCCGCAGCAGGTAGTATATTTACTGGTGGGGAAGTGGTTCTACTGATATGATAAACATTGTTGAGTCTGATTGTTTGGACAATTCCTTCTTCCCCTTTGCTCAATACGTGCAGACTCAAACTGGCACCAACAACAACCACGTGGATTTATACAACACCTGTAGGGAGGGAGGGTTGTAGGGGGCTGGAGGAGGTGATAGAGATGGGGAGGATTGTAGGGGCTTGACGAGGGCACAGAGATAGGGAGGGGTGTAGTGGCTGGAGGAGGTTACAGAGATAGGGAGGGGTGTAGGGGCTTGACAAGGGCACAGAGATAGGGAGGGGTGTAGTGGCTGGAGGAGGTTACAGAGACAGGGAGGGGTGTAGGGGTGTAGGGTCTGGGGGACGTTATAGAGACAGGGAGGGGTGTAGGGGCTGGAGGGGGTTACAGAGATAGGGAGGGGTGTAGGGGCTGGAGGCGTTTACAGAGATTGGGAGGGGGGTAGGGCCTGAAGGAGATTATAGAGATAGGGAGCAGTGTAGTGGCTGGAGGGGATTACAGAGACAGGGAGGGTTGTAGGGGCTGGAGGAGGTTCCAGAGATAGGGAGGGGTGTAGGGGCTGGAGGAGGTTACAGAGATAGGGAGGGGTGTAGGGGCTGGATGAGGTTACAGAGACAGGGAGGGGGTGTAGGGGCTGGAGGAGGTTACAGAGATAGGGAGGGGTGTAGGGGCTGGAGGAGGTTACAGAGATAGGGAGGGGTGTAGGGGCTGGAGGGGTTACAGAGACAGGGAGGGGTGTAGGGGCTGGAGGAGGTTACAGAGATAGGGAGGGGTGCAGGGGCTGGAGGAGGTTATGGAGATAGGGAGCGGTGCAGGGGCTGGAGGAGGTTACAGAGATAGGGAGGGGTGTAGGGGCTGGAGAAGGTTACAGAGACAGGGAGGGGTGTAGGGGCTGGAGGGGGTTACAGAGATAGGGAGGGGTGCAGGGGCTGGAGGAGGTTATGGAGATAGGGAGGGGTGTAGGGGCTGGAGGTGGTTACAGAGATAGGGGGGGGTGTAGGGTCTGGAAGGAGTTTACAGAGACAGGGAGGGGTGTAGGGGCTGGAGGGGGTTACAGAGATAGGGAGGGGTGTAGGGGCTGGAGAGGTTACAGAGATTGGGAGGGGTGTAGGGGCTGGAGGAGGTTACAGAGACAGGGAGGGGGTGTAGGGTCTGGAGGAGATTACAGAGATAGGGAGGGGTGTAGGGGCTGGAGGAGGTTCCAGAGATAGGGAGGGGTGTAGGGGCTGGAGAAGGTTACAGAGACAGGGAGGGGTGTAGGGGCTGGAGGGGCTTACAGAGATAGGGAGGGGTGCAGGGGCTGGAGGAGGTTATGGAGATAGGGAGGGGTGCAGGGGCTGGAGGAGGTTACGGAGACAGGGAGGGGTGTAGGGGCTGGAGGTGGTTACAGAGATAGGGAGGGGTGTAGGGGCTGGAGGAGGTTACCAAGATAGGGAGGGGTGTAGGGGCTGGAGGGGGTTACAGAGATAGGGAGGGGTGCAGGGGCTGGAGGAGGTTATGGAGATAGGGAGGGGTGTAGGGGCTGGAGGTGGTTACAGAGATAGGGAGGGGTGTAGGGTCTGGAAGGAGGTTACAGAGACAGGGAGGGGTGTAGGGGCTGGAGGGGGTTACAGAGATAGGGAGGGGTGTAGGGGCTGGAGAGGTTAGGGAGTGGTGTAGGGGCTGGATGAGGTTACAGAGACAGGGAGGGGGTGTAGGGTCTGGAGGAGGTTACAGAGATAGGGAGGGGTGTAGGGGCTGGAGGAGGTTCCAGAGATAGGGAGGGGTGTAGGGGCTGGAGAAGGTTACAGAGACAGGGAGGGGTGTAGGGGCTGGAGGGGCTTACAGAGATAGGGAGGGGTGCAGGGGCTGGAGGAGGTTATGGAGATAGGGAGGGGTGCAGGGGCTGGAGGAGGTTACGGAGACAGGGAGGGGTGTATGGGCTGGAGGTGGTTACAGAGATAGGGAGGGGTGTAGGGGCTTGACAAGGGCACAGAGATAGGGAGGGGTGTAGTGGCTGGAGGAGGTTACAGAGACAGGGAGGGGTGTAGGGGTGTAGGGTCTGGAGGACGTTATAGAGACAGGGAGGGGTGTAGGGGCTGGAGGGGGTTACAGAGATAGGGAGGGGTGTAGGGGCTGGAGGCGTTTACAGAGATTGGGAGGGGGGTAGGGCCTGAAGGAGATTATAGAGATAGGGAGCAGTGTAGTGGCTGGAGGGGATTACAGAGACAGGGAGGGTTGTAGGGGCTGGAGGAGGTTCCAGAGATAGGGAGGGGTGTAGGGGCTGGAGGAGGTTACAGAGATAGGGAGGGGTGTAGGGGCTGGATGAGGTTACAGAGACAGGGAGGGGGTGTAGGGCCTGGAGGAGGTTACAGAGATAGGGAGGGGTGTAGGGGCTGGAGGAGGTTACAGAGATAGGGAGGGGTGTAGGGGCTGGAGGGGTTACAGAGACAGGGAGGGGTGTAGGGGCTGGAGGAGGTTACAGAGATAGGGAGGGGTGCAGGGGCTGGAGGAGGTTATGGAGATAGGGAGCGGTGCAGGGGCTGGAGGAGGTTACAGAGATAGGGAGGGGTGTAGGGGCTGGAGAAGGTTACAGAGACAGGGAGGGGTGTAGGGGCTGGAGGGGGTTACAGAGATAGGGAGGGGTGCAGGGGCTGGAGGAGGTTATGGAGATAGGGAGGGGTGTAGGGGCTGGAGGTGGTTACAGAGATAGGGAGGGGTGTAGGGTCTGGAAGGAGGTTACAGAGACAGGGAGGGGTGTAGGGGCTGGAGGGGGTTACAGAGATAGGGAGGGGTGCAGGGGCTGGAGGAGGTTATGGAGATAGGGAGGGGTGTAGGGGCTGGAGGTGGTTACAGAGATAGGGAGGGGTGTAGGGTCTGGAAGGAGGTTACAGAGACAGGGAGGGGTGTAGGGGCTGGAGGGGGTTACAGAGATAGGGAGGGGTGTAGGGGCTGGAGAGGTTACAGAGATTGGGAGGGGTGTAGGGGCTGGAGGAGGTTACAGAGACAGGGAGGGGGTGTAGGGTCTGGAGGAGGTTACAGAGATAGGGAGGGGTGTAGGGGCTGGAGGAGGTTCCAGAGATA
The DNA here is from genome assembly GCF_017639515.1 of Carcharodon carcharias. NCBI lineage: Eukaryota > Metazoa > Chordata > Chondrichthyes > Lamniformes > Lamnidae > Carcharodon > Carcharodon carcharias. Next base: position 4,644,899 of record NW_024470726.1, read on the forward strand.
GGGAGGGGTGTAGGGGCTGGAGAAGGTTACAGAGACAGGGAGGGGTGTAGGGGCTGGAGGGGCTTACAGAGATAGGGAGGGGTGCAGGGGCTGGAGGAGGTTATGGAGATAGGGAGGGGTGCAGGGGCTGGAGGAGGTTACGGAGACAGGGAGGGGTGTAGGGGCTGGAGGTGGTTACAGAGATAGGGAGGGGTGTAGGGGCTGGAGGAGGTTACCAAGATAGGGAGGGGTGTAGGGGCTGGAGGGGGTTACAGAGATAGGGAGGGGTGCAGGGGCTGGAGGAGGTTATGGAGATAGGGAGGGGTGTAGGGGCTGGAGGTGGTTACAGAGATAGGGAGGGGTGTAGGGTCTGGAAGGAGGTTACAGAGACAGGGAGGGGTGTAGGGTCTGGAGGGGGTTACAGAGATAGGGAGGGGTGTAGGGGCTGGAGAGGTTACAGAGATAGGGAGTGGTGTAGGGGCTGGATGAGGTTACAGAGACAGGGAGGGGGTGTAGGGTCTGGAGGAGGTTACAGAGATAGGGAGGGGTGTAGGGGCTGGAGGAGGTTCCAGAGATAGGGAGGGGTGTAGGGGCTGGAGAAGGTTACAGAGACAGGGAGGGGTGTAGGGGCTGGAGGGGCTTACAGAGATAGGGAGGGGTGCAGGGGCTGGAGGAGGTTATGGAGATAGGGAGGGGTGCAGGGGCTGGAGGAGGTTACGGAGACAGGGAGGGGTGTATGGGCTGGAGGTGGTTACAGAGATAGGGAGGGGTGTAGGGGCTTGACAAGGGCACAGAGATAGGGAGGGGTGTAGTGGCTGGAGGAGGTTACAGAGACAGGGAGGGGTGTAGGGGTGTAGGGTCTGGAGGACGTTATAGAGACAGGGAGGGGTGTAGGGGCTGGAGGGGGTTACAGAGATAGGGAGGGGTGTAGGGGCTGGAGGCGTTTACAGAGATTGGGAGGGGGGGTAGGGCCTGAAGGAGATTATAGAGATAGGGAGCAGTGTAGTGGCTGGAGGGGATAACAGAGACAGGGAGGGTTGTAGGGGCTGGAGGAGGTTCCAGAGATAGGGAGGGGTGTAGGGGCTGGAGGAGGTTACAGAGATAGGGAGGGGTGTAGGGGCTGGATGAGGTTACAGAGACAGGGAGGGGGTGTAGGGGCTGGAGGAGGTTACAGAGATAGGGAGGGGTGTAGGGGCTGGAGGAGGTTACAGAGATAGGGAGGGGTGTAGGGGCTGGAGGGGTTACAGAGACAGGGAGGGGTGTAGGGGCTGGAGGAGGTTACAGAGATAGGGAGGGGTGCAGGGGCTGGAGGAGGTTATGGAGATAGGGAGCGGTGCAGGGGCTGGAGGCGGTTACAGAGATAGGGAGGGGTGTAGGGGCTGGAGAAGGTTACAGAGACAGGGAGGGGTGTAGGGGCTGGAGGGGGTTACAGAGATAGGGAGGGGTGCAGGGGCTGGAGGAGGTTATGGAGATAGGGAGGGGTGTAGGGGCTGGAGGTGGTTACAGAGATAGGGAGGGGTGTAGGGTCTGGAAGGAGGTTACAGAGACAGGGAGGGGTGTAGGGGCTGGAGGGGGTTACAGAGATAGGGAGGGGTGTAGGGGCTGGAGAGGTTACAGAGATTGGGAGGGGTGTAGGGGCTGGAGGAGGTTACAGAGATAGGGAGTGGTGTAGGGGCTGGATGAGGTTACAGAGACAGGGAGGGGGTGTAGGGTCTGGAGGAGGTTACAGAGATAGGGAGGGGTGTAGGGGCTGGAGGAGGTTCCAGAGATAGGGAGGGGTGTAGGGGCTGGAGAAGGTTACAGAGACAGGGAGGGGTGTAGGGGCTGGAGGGGCTTACAGAGATAGGGAGGGGTGCAGGGGCTGGAGGAGGTTACGGAGACAGGGAGGGGTGTATGGGCTGGAGGTGGTTACAGAGATAGGGAGGGGTGTAGGGGCTTGACAAGGGCACAGAGATAGGGAGGGGTGTAGTGGCTGGAGGAGGTTACAGAGACAGGGAGGGGTGTAGGGGTGTAGGGTCTGGAGGACGTTATAGAGACAGGGAGGGGTGTAGGGGCTGGAGGGGGTTACAGAGATAGGGAGGGGTGTAGGGGCTGGAGGCGTTTACAGAGATTGGGAGGGGGGTAGGGCCTGAAGGAGATTATAGAGATAGGGAGCAGTGTAGTGGCTGGAGGGGATTACAGAGACAGGGAGGGTTGTAGGGGCTGGAGGAGGTTCCAGAGATAGGGAGGGGTGTAGGGGCTGGAGGAGGTTACAGAGATAGGGAGGGGTGTAGGGGCTGGATGAGGTTACAGAGACAGGGAGGGGGTGTAGGGGCTGGAGGAGGTTACAGAGATAGGGAGGGGTGTAGGGGCTGGAGGAGGTTACAGAGATAGGGAGGGGTGTAGGGGCTGGAGGGGTTACAGAGACAGGGAGGGGTGTAGGGGCTGGAGGAGGTTACAGAGATAGGGAGGGGTGCAGGGGCTGGAGGAGGTTATGGAGATAGGGAGCGGTGCAGGGGCTGGAGGCGGTTACAGAGATAGGGAGGGGTGTAGGGGCTGGAGAAGGTTACAGAGACAGGGAGGGGTGTAGGGGCTGGAGGGGGTTACAGAGATAGGGAGGGGTGCAGGGGCTGGAGGAGGTTATGGAGATAGGGAGGGGTGTAGGGGCTGGAGGTGGTTACAGAGATAGGGAGGGGTGTAGGGTCTGGAAGGAGGTTACAGAGACAGGGAGGGGTGTAGGGGCTGGAGGGGGTTACAGAGATAGGGAGGGGTGCAGGGGCTGGAGGAGGTTATGGAGATAGGGAGGGGTGTAGGGGCTGGAGGTGGTTACAGAGATAGGGAGGGGTGTAGGGTCTGGAAGGAGGTTACAGAGACAGGGAGGGGTGTAGGGGCTGGAGGGGGTTACAGAGATAGGGAGGGGTGTAGGGGCTGGAGAGGTTACAGAGATTGGGAGGGGTGTAGGGGCTGGAGGAGGTTACAGAGACAGGGAGGGGGTGTAGGGTCTGGAGGAGGTTACAGAGATAGGGAGGGGTGTAGGGGCTGGAGGAGGTTCCAGAGATAGGGAGGGGTGTAGGGGCTGGAGAAGGTTACAGAGACAGGGAGGGGTGTAGGGGCTGGAGGGGCTTACAGAGATAGGGAGGGGTGCAGGGGCTGGAGGAGGTTATGGAGATAGGGAGGGGTGCAGGGGCTGGAGGAGGTTACGGAGACAGGGAGGGGTGTAGGGGCTGGAGGTGGTTACAGAGATAGGGAGGGGTGTAGGGGCTGGAGGAGGTTACCAAGATAGGGAGGGGTGTAGTGGCTGGAGGGGGTTACAGAGATAGGGAGGGGTGCAGGGGCTGGAGGAGGTTATGGAGATAGGGAGGGGTGTAGGGGCTGGAGGTGGTTACAGAGATAGGGAGGGGTGTAGGGTCTGGAAGGAGGTTACAGAGACAGGGAGGGGTGTAGGGGCTGGAGGGGGTTACAGAGATAGGGAGGGGTGTAGGGGCTGGAGAGGTTACAGAGATAGGGAGTGGTGTAGGGGCTGGATGAGGTTACAGAGACAGGGAGGGGGTGTAGGGTCTGGAGGAGGTTACAGAGATAGGGAGGGGTGTAGGGGCTGGAGGAGGTTCCAGAGATAGGGAGGGGTGTAGGGGCTGGAGAAGGTTACAGAGACAGGGAGGGGTGTAGGGGCTGGAGGGGCTTACAGAGATAGGGAGGGGTGCAGGGGCTGGAGGAGGTTATGGAGATAGGGAGGGGTGCAGGGGCTGGAGGAGGTTACGGAGACAGGGAGGGGTGTATGGGCTGGAGGTGGTTACAGAGATAGGGAGGGGTGTAGGGGCTTGACAAGGGCACAGAGATAGGGAGGGGTGTAGTGGCTGGAGGAGGTTACAGAGACAGGGAGGGGTGTAGGGGTGTAGGGTCTGGAGGACGTTATAGAGACAGGGAGGGGTGTAGGGGCTGGAGGGGGTTACAGAGATAGGGAGGGGTGTAGGGGCTGGAGGCGTTTACAGAGATTGGGAGGGGGGTAGGGCCTGAAGGAGATTATAGAGATAGGGAGCAGTGTAGTGGCTGGAGGGGATTACAGAGACAGGGAGGGTTGTAGGGGCTGGAGGAGGTTCCAGAGATAGGGAGGGGTGTAGGGGCTGGAGGAGGTTACAGAGATAGGGAGGGGTGTAGGGGCTGGATGAGGTTACAGAGACAGGGAGGGGGTGTAGGGGCTGGAGGAGGTTACAGAGATAGGGAGGGGTGTAGGGGCTGGAGGAGGTTACAGAGATAGGGAGGGGTGTAGGGGCTGGAGGGGTTACAGAGACAGGGAGGGGTGTAGGGGCTGGAGGAGGTTACAGAGATAGGGAGGGGTGCAGGGGCTGGAGGAGGTTATGGAGATAGGGAGCGGTGCAGGGGCTGGAGGCGGTTACAGAGATAGGGAGGGGTGTAGGGGCTGGAGAAGGTTACAGAGACAGGGAGGGGTGTAGGGGCTGGAGGGGGTTACAGAGATAGGGAGGGGTGCAGGGGCTGGAGGAGGTTATGGAGATAGGGAGGGGTGTAGGGGCTGGAGGTGGTTACAGAGATAGGGAGGGGTGTAGGGTCTGGAAGGAGGTTACAGAGACAGGGAGGGGTGTAGGGGCTGGAGGGGGTTACAGAGATAGGGAGGGGTGTAGGGGCTGGAGAGGTTACAGAGATTGGGAGGGGTGTAGGGGCTGGAGGAGGTTACAGAGATAGGGAGTGGTGTAGGGGCTGGATGAGGTTACAGAGACAGGGAGGGGGTGTAGGGTCTGGAGGAGGTTACAGAGATAGGGAGGGGTGTAGGGGCTGGAGGAGGTTCCAGAGATAGGGAGGGGTGTAGGGGCTGGAGAAGGTTACAGAGACAGGGAGGGGTGTAGGGGCTGGAGGGGCTTACAGAGATAGGGATGGGTGCAGGGGCTGGAGGAGGTTATGGAGATAGGGAGGGGTGCAGGGGCTGGAGGAGGTTACGGAGACAGGGAGGGGTGTAGGGGCTGGAGGTGGTTACAGAGATAGGGAGGGGTGTAGGGGCTGGAGTAGGTTACCAAGATAGGGAGGGGTGTAGGGGCTGGAGGGGGTTACAGAGATAGGGAGGGGTGCAGGGGCTGGAGGAGGTTATGGAGATAGGGAGGGGTGTAGGGGCTGGAGGTGGTTACAGAGATAGGGAGGGGTGTAGGGTCTGGAAGGAGGTTACAGAGACAGGGAGGGGTGTAGGGGCTGGAGGTGGTTACAGAGATAGGGAGGGGTGTAGGGGCTGGAGAGGTTACAGAGATTGGGAGGGGTGTAGGGGCTGGAGGAGGTTACAGAGATAGGGAGTGGTGTAGGGGCTGGATGAGGTTACAGAGACAGGGAGGGGGTGTAGGGTCTGGAGGAGGTTACAGAGATAGGGAGGGGTGTAGGGGCTGGAGGAGGTTCCAGAGATAGGGAGGGGTGTAGGGGCTGGAGAAGGTTACAGAGACAGGGAGGGGTGTAGGGGCTGGAGGGGCTTACAGAGATAGGGAGGGGTGCAGGGGCTGGAGGAGGTTATGGAGATAGGGAGGGGTGCAGGGGCTGGAGGAGGTTACGGAGACAGGGAGGGGTGTAGGGGCTGGAGGTGGTTACAGAGATAGGGAGGGGTGTAGGGGCTGGAGGAGGTTACCAAGATAGGGAGGGGTGTAGGGGCTGGAGGGGGTTACAGAGATAGGGAGGGGTGTAGGGGCCAGAGGAAGGTATGAAGATAGGGATGGCTGTAGGGGCCAGAGGAGGTTACGGAGATAGGGAGGGGTGTAGGGGCTGGAGGAGGTTACGGAGATAGGGAGGGGTGTAGGGGCTGGAGGAGGTTACGGAGATAGGAGGGGCTGAGGACCTTGAAAACAAGGTTAAGAATCTTGAAATAAGTTTGCTGCTGGACCGGAAAGCGGTGTCGGTCAGTGAGCATAAGGCAGGAGCTTTATTAATTCGTCTGTGCCTTCTGATCTTCCCTCGCTGGTTGGTGGAGGTGCCGGTCACGAGATAAGCATCTTGCATTCTCATCTTGTCCCTACCGCACTTCACGCCTATTGTGACACAGGCTGAGCAGCAGTGGAAAGGAGCGCACGTACCCAACCATCCACATACAAATGCAAAAAAACGTGGCAGCCCTGCACTCATGCATTCCTCCAGTCCTCTCCTGGCAGGCCTGATGGCACCAGCTACTCCCCAAGTCATCATTTTGCACGACCAGGAACGGAGTGTAGGGAGACGATTCCCGCATGGATGTTCCATCTGACCCCAAGTTTGTTAAACTGCTGACTGCCAGTTGAAGTAGGAATCTAGAAACCCATCTTTACATTTATTCACAGAGTGCAACATTACAAGCATGTAGCTCCTAACGCTACTCCCACACCAGTGTCAATGAGGGATGTGGGTGTCACTGGCTAATTGCCCTTGTTTTCAGAGGGAATTTTTAAGAGTCAACCACATTTCTGTGGGTCTGGAGTCACACGTAGACCAGAGCAGGTAAGGACGGCAGATCTTCCCCTACTTAAAGGACATTAGTGAACCAGATGGGTTTTTACGACAATGGTTTCATGATGATCACCAGGCTTTTAATTCCAAATTTTTATTGGATTCAAATTTCACCATCTGCCATTGGTGGGATCAGAGCCCAGGTCCCCAAAGCATTACCCTGGATCTCTGGAATACTAGTCCAGTGACAATACCACCATGCCACCACCTGCCCTTCAGCACATATAATGAGGAGGTCTTGAGGCACAGTGGGTACCGTCCCTTCCTCTAAGCTAACGGCTCCGGGTTTGAGTCGCACCCCAGGATTTGATGGACCAGGTAGTTGCTTCTGTAACGCGGCCAAACAGGTTGCATATCAGCCCGTAAATCCTTCCAACACATACTCAATGGCAGACAGTCAAGAGCAGGAGAGATTGCTGGTCAGCCTTGTGGTGGAAAGAACGTTGGAGTCTCTACCATCTCTGCCCACAGCTCCAGACTATAACACGCATGCACAAGGGCAGGGTGCTATAGCAACTCGGACTCCCTGAGTGAACGGTCACACAGCACTAATCATCCAATCAATGCCCTCCACCTGTAGATACTTAACCTGAGTTTATACAATTAACGCAGTCTCTCAACATCTGCACGTCTGGAACTAGTGACTGGGGACCGAAAACATAAGCCCATGACCTCCATCAACTCTGCCCTCCCAATCCCTGGCAGAGCCACTTATGGAGGCCCCTCGCTGCCTATCAATTCATCTTTTGTTTGCAAGAGAAAATACTTGGCGAAGAGAACGTTTGCAAAGAGCATAAGGCTAGCTTTCTGGGAAAGTGATAGATTTGAAGAGAAAACTCAAAGGCCCGGAAAGGTGATGTAGACTGGTCAGTTTACACGTGGCAAGGTCCCATGGAAACGAACATGGTGATGGCTTATTTCATCTCATTCATTGAAAGAGTATGGTTAGACTCGAACAGTAGGAAAATCCCTTTCTCTTTTTCCAATAGCCCCGTGCTCCCACATTGTCATTCACCTGAATAAGCAAACCAGGTCTCTGTTAGAGTTTCAGGTGTCTGCTGTAGCTCAAGTCAGCAGCAGTCCCCTCTTAGGGGAGTTATAAAGGTTGCTGGTTCAAGACCTGCTTCAGAAACTCAAGGCTGGTGCCTCCTGAGGAGTGCTGCATTGTCGCAGGTGCTATCTTCTAGATGGTGTGTTACAGTTCACTCAGGGTTAGGAGCTATGGCAACATGCACTTTTTGTTGAAGCCTGGAGCTTTGGATAGTGATGGTAGAGGCTCCAACGTTCTTCCCATCCCATGGCTGACCAGGAATCTGTCCCACTCTTATTTTCTGCCATTGGCATGTGTCGGAAGGATTGGCAGGCTGATACTCAACTGATACTGGCACCGATTGATTGATTGGTATCGGGGTTGCGATAAGAAATAGGAACAGGAGTAGACCATTCAGCCCCTCGAGCCTGCTCTGTCATTCAATAAGATCACGGCTGACCCTCTTGTGTTTCGATTTCCACATTCCCATCTACCCCCGATAACCTTTGATTCCCTTGCCTAACAAGGATCCATCTATCTCTGCCTTAAAAATATTCAGTGGCCCCGCCTCCACCATCTTCGGAGCAGCGAGTTCCAAAGTTGCACAACCCTCAGAGAGAAAAAATTTCTCCTCATCTCTGTCCTAAAAGGGCGACCCCTAATTTGAAAACAGTGCCCCCCTAGTTCTGGACTCAACTAGAAGAGGAAATGTCCTTTTGATGTCCAACTTGTCAAGGCCATTCAGGATCTTGTAAACTTCAATCAAGTCACCCCTCGCTCTTCTAAACTCCAGTGGAAACAAGCCCGGTTTGTCCAACCTTTCCTCATAAGACAACCCACTCATTCCAGGGATGGCCTTTGCCTTTGTGGTTGGCACTAATGTCCGAACACCTCGATTTTCTGTTGACGCCAAGAGGAAAATTAGTATCTAATTTCACAGTCATTGTGCAGGCATGGCCACGTTTACATCTGAAAGCTGAGGGGAACTCCCACCACCAAAAAATAAACTTATTTTTTTGTTCTCTCTTTCTTGTTTTCAGAAACTCCACCACCACCCTACTCCAAACTGCTGCCCAGCAACAATCGGAAGACCATCGATGGTAAGTTCATCTCCTGGTTCCCAAATATTTAAGCGCATGCGTGCGCTTAACTCTGCATTCTGAAAGGATCTATCAGTCATCTTGGTTCAGGTGGGGAAAATGCAATTTCTAATTTTGCTTAAAGGGTACTGGAAATCTCAAACTCCCTGATTCTGAGGAAGCTTGGTCTAGTTCTCAAACCTGACCAATGGATGATCGATAGATTCTATAAGGATGCAGAGTTGAGGTACATGTGATCTAATTGAATGGAAGAACTGACTTAAAATGGCACATCCTGTCCCTATATAGGGGCACGTGTATGTCTTCCAGCATCATAAAAATCCTTTTCCTTTAAGTTGACTGGGATGCAGCTGACTGTCTCTTGTCCACATTCAGTTTGTTCATCATCCCCTGCTCAATACAGACGTCCCAATTTCCACTTGCCTGGATGAATGCAGCTAAGACTCCTGCGGCAAGTCACTCACCTCCTGGCTCCCCATAGTCTGCCCACCATCTACAAGGCACCAGTCAGGAGTGTGGTGGAATACACTTGCCTGGATGAGTGTGGCTCCCACAACACTCAAGAAGCTTGGCACCATCCAGGACAAAGCGGCTCTCTTGATCGGCACCCCATCCACAAACATTCATTCCCACCACCACTGACGCACAGTAGCAGCAGTGTGTGTACCATCTACAAGATGCACTGCAGCAACTCACCAAGGCTCCTTAGACAGCACCTTCCAAACCCAAGACTGCTACCGCCTAGAAGGACAAGGGCAGCAGACTCATGGGAACACCACCACCTGGAAGTTCCCCTCCAAGCCACTCACCATCCTGACTTGGAAATATATCAGCCGTTCCTTCACTGTCGCTGGGCCAAAATCCTGGAACTCCCTCCCTAACAGCACAGTGGGTGTACCTACACCACAGGGACTGCAGCGGTTCAAGAGGGCAGCTCACCACCACCTTCTCAAGGGGTCAATTAGGGATGGGCAATAAACGCCGGGCCCATGAATTAATAAAAAGAAAAGTCTGTATGATACAGTCTGATTATTTGGGATCTGACATTCTGCGCCCACGTCTGCCTGCGGTTCTGCTTGTAAAAGCATGGAGTTGGAAATTCCAGCCCGACTGGGGGCTGAAAACTACTGCGATTGGAAATTGCAGGGGAACATGCCCCAAAACTGCTGTGAGTACAAGGAAATGACTCTCTCCTTCACCGCCCCACCTACACCCCCATAGGGGCCACATGCCAGTCATACCTTCCAAAAGTGGCAGCTGAAGTGGCTGTTTGAACCCCCCCCCCGCCCCCCCCCCCACGCACCCCACCACCACCGCCACCCAATGTTTCAGGCAAGCCGATGACTTTTTTCCACCCCCTCCCCCCAACCCTTATAGCCGCGTACGCCAACTTTGGGACAATCCAAAGGCAGTTTGGAGCCAATGAAGTACCTTGGCTGTGTAATGAAGGTCAGGTGCCTCCCTACCCTCTCCTCATGACCATCTGAGATCCAATTGAGGATGGATCGGGGGATTGGATCCGTGGGTCTTCCAGAACCACGAAGTTGTTACAGTGCAGGAGGAGGCCATTCGGCCCTTCATGTCTGTGCCAGGGCTCCCGCTAGTCCCATCCCTCGCCCATTCCCCAAAGTCCCTGCACTGGCTTGTGAGTGCGCTGCCCGGCGTCTAATTGCTCAAGGGCTGGAGTAAATGGTTGTTTTTTCCCCTTCTCTCCCCTAGGCCTGTTTGAACACGAGGATGCACATGAACACAGGGCACCTGAGCCTTCCAGCCACACAAATGGAGACTGGCCAGGTCAGAAGGGCTGCTCACATTCCCAATAGGCGGAGATGTTGACTCAGTGTTTGGGCAGTTGGGGGAGGGGGTGGTGGTGGTCAGGTTTGTTGGGGTGGTGGTGGTGGTGGCCTTGGAGGGGTGTGGAGGGCAGAGGTGTGGTGTGGTGCACTGATCCTTTTCGTACTGTCATCCAGGACCTGATGGGAGCTAGGGCCTGACTCTGTTTCAAAACACTCCCACCGTCTTTTGATGCATTTTACTGCCATTAAAGTCAGGGTTTTCTGTGATGGAGGGAGAATGTGTTTCCAATCTGGGTCAGGTACAGCACGGGGTCAGATGCAGAGTAAATATCCCTCTACACTGTCCCCATCAAACACTCCCAGGACAGGTACAGCACGGGGTTAGATACAGAGTAAAGCTCCCTCTACACTGTCCCCATCAAACACTCCCAGGACAGGTACAGCACGGGGTCAGATGCAGAGTAAATCTCCCTCTACACTGTCCCCATCAAACACTCCCAGTATAGATACAGCATGGGGTTAGATACAGAGTAAAGCTCCCTCTACACTGTCCCCATCAAACACTCCCAGGACAGGTACAGCACGGGGTTAGATACAGAGTAAAGCTCTCTCTACACTGTCTCCATCAAACACTCCAAGGACAGGTACAGCACGGGATTAGATACAGAGTAAAGCTCCCTCTACACTGTCCCCATCAAACACTCCCAGGGCAGGTACAGCACAGGGTTAGATACAGAGTAAAGCTCCCTCTACACTGTCCCCATCCAACACTCCCAGGACAGGTACAGCACAGGGTTATTTACAGAGTAAAGCTCCCTCTACACTGTCCCCATCAAACATTCCCAGGACATGTACAGCACGGGGTAAGATACAGAGAAAGTCTCCCTCTACACTGTCCCCATCAAACACTCCCAGGGCAAGACAAAAATAAAAATATCTGGAAAAACTCAGCAGGTCCGGCAGCATCTGCGGAGAGGAACATAGTTAACGTTTCGAGTCCGTATGACTCTTCAACAGAACTAAGTAAAAATAGAAAAGAGGTGAAATATAAGCTGGTTTGGGGGGAGTGGGGGGGGAAACAGGTAGAGCTGGATAGAGGGTCAGTGATAGGTGGAGATAGCCAAAAGATGTCATAGACAAAAGGACAAAGAGGTGTTGAAGGTGGTGATATTATCTAAGGAATGTGCTAATTAAGGGTAGAAAGCAGGACAAGCAAGGTACAGATAGCCCTAGTGGGGGTGGGGTGAAGGGAAGGGATCGAAATAGGCTAAAAGGTAGAGATAAAACAATGGATGGAAATACATTTAAAAATAATGGAAATAGGTGGGAAAAGAAAAATCTATATAAATTATTGGGGGGAAAAAAGGGGGATCGGAAAGGGGGTGGGGATGGAGGAGAGAGCTCATGATCTGAAATTGTTGAACTCAATATTCAGTCCAGAAGGCTGTAAAGTGCCTAGTCGGAAGATGAGGTACTGCTCCTCCAGTTTGCATTGAGCTTCACTGGAACAATGCAGCAGGCCAAGGATGGACATGTGAGCAAGAGAGCAGGGTGGGGGTGTTGAAATGGCAAGCGACAGGGAGGTCTGGGTCATGCTTGCGGACAGACTGAAGGTGTTCCGCAAAGCGGTCACCCAGTCTGCGTTTGGTCTCTCCAATGTAGAGGAAACTGCATTGGGAGCAACGAATGCAGTAGACTAAATTGAGGGAAGTGCAAGTGAGGTGTTGCTTCACTTGAAACGAGTGTTTGGGCCCTTGGACGGTGAGGAGGGGGGAAGTAAAGGGGCAGGTATTGCACCTTCTGCGGTTGCATGGGAAGGTGCCATGGGAGGGGGTTGAGGTGTGGGGAGTGATGGAGGAGTGGACCAGGGTCTCCTGGAGGGAACGATCCCTACAGAATGCCACTGGGGAGGGGTGAAGGGAAGATGTGTTTGGTGGTGGCATCATGCTGGAGTTGGTGGAAATGGCGGAGGATGATCCTTTGAATGCGGAGGCTGGTGGGGTGATAAGTGAGGACAAGGGGGACCCTATCATGTTTCTGGGAGGGAGAGGAAGGTGTGAGGACGGATGCGCGGGAGATGGGCCGGACACGGTTGAGGGCCCTGTCAACCACCGTGGGTGGAAAACCTTGGTTAAGGAAGAAGGAGGACCTGTCAGGGGAACTGTTTTTGAAAGTGGCATCATCAGAACAGATGCGACGGAGGCGAAGGAACTGAGAGAATGGGATGGAGTCCTTACAGGAAGCGGGGTGTGAGGAGCTGTAGTCGAGGTAGCTGTGTAAGTCGGTAGGCTTGTAATGGATATTGGTGGACAGTCTATCACCAGAAATTGAGACCGAGAGGTCAAGGAAGGGAAGGGAAGTGTCAAAGATGGACCGTGTGAAAATGATGGAGGGGTGGGGATTGGAAGCAAAATTAATAAATTTTTCCAGGCCCAGACGAGAGCATGAAGCAGCACCAAAGTAATCATCGATGTACCGGAGAAAGAGTTGTGGGAGGAGGCTGGAGTAGGACTGGGACAAGGAATGTTCCACATACCCAATAAAGAGACAGGCATAGCTGGGGCCCATGCGGGTACCCATAGCCACACCTTTTATTTGGAGGAAGTGAGAGGAGTTTATGGAAAATTATTCAGTGTGAGAACAAGTTCAGCCAGACGGAGGAGAGTAGTGGTGGATGGGGATTGTTTGTACAGGACAGGGTACAGACTGCAAATCTGCTTTTCCCACACCCCAGCCACAACCTAATATGGTACAAATATCCAGGCTGACTCTCCCAGGGCCAGTACTGAGGGAGCGCCACACTGTCGGAGGGTCAGTACTGAGGGAGTGCTGTACTGCCAGAGGGTCAGTGCTGAGGGAGGGCCGCACTGTCGGAGGGTCAGTGCTGAGGGAGGGCCGCACTGTCGGAGGGTCAGTGCTGAGGGAGGATCGCACTGTCGGAGGGTCAGTGCTGAGGGAGCGCCGCACTGTCGGAGGGTCAGTACTGAGGGAGTGCCGCGCTGTCAGAGGTGCTGTCTTTCAGATGAGAAGTTAAAACAGGCCTTGTTTATCCTCTCGGGCAGATGTAGAAGAACTTATGGCTGCTCTTGGGAGCAGAGCTGGGTGGGGGAGAACTCTCTGGCGTCCTGGGGCCTATTATATATCCCTCAACCAACATTGCTAATGGAAAAAAAAAATGGCTGCTTGTGGGATCTTGCTGTGCAAAAACAGGTTGCTGTGTTTCGTACATTCCATCAGTGCCTACAACTGAATGGCAGCACTTTTGGACAGCCTCAGGAGCTGAAAGGCACTATAGAAATGCAATTTGTTAGTGCGATTAAATAGTTAGAGAGATGGTGGTGTAGTGGTAGTGTCACTAGACCAGCAGCCCAGGTTAATTCTTTGGCAGGCGTACACAGGTTCAAATCGCACCATGGTAACTGGTTTAATTTTAAATCCAATGAATAAATCTGGAATATAAACTAGCTTCAGTAATGGTGTATTAAAAACCCATCTGGGTCACTAATGTCCCTTTAGGGAAGGAAATCTGCTGTCCATACCCGGTCTGGCCTACACGTGACTCCAGCAATGTGGTTGACTCTTAAGTGCCCTCTGAAAATGGCCAAGCGAGACACTCAGTTCCAAGCGCTATTCGGGATGGGTAAGAAATGGCAGCTATGTCCGCATGCCATTGAAGAATTAAAAAAAAAAACTCTGGCCACAACTTCCTTGACAGAGATGAGAGTGATATTCATGAGCCAAACTCACAATCAAAGTGGCAAGATGTGAAGCCGCCATACCAGATTCTGAAGGGTCCCGTGATGCCTTCGCAGAGAGAGCTTTTCAGCTGAGAGCTGTTGTGCCTGAAGACGTAGCGTGTTCACATTTTTTAAAAAAATGCAACTGGATGCAGATGTAGAAAAGGATGATGGCTGGGATGGGACACCCAAGGATGTAACGTCCTCCTCCTTGCCCAGGAAAATCTCAGCTGCTCATGTCTTATTGTCAGAGCAGGAACAGCTTTATTTTTAGGTCTGGGGATTGTGGGCAGAGGTCCCGTCAAGTCTGACTTGGGACAAACAATGAGAGGGAGGGAGAGAGAGAGAAAGGGAGATAGCCAGAGAGAGTGGGCCAGCCAGGGAGGGAGAAAGAGAGAGAGAGAGGGAAAGACAAAGAGAGAGAGAGCCCAGCGAGCCAGGGAGAGAGAGAGAGAGAGAAAAAGAGGGAGAGAGCCAGAGAGAGTGGGCCAGGCAGCGGGAGAGAGAGAGAGAGAGAGAAAGAGAGAGAGAAAGAGAGAGAGAACCCAGTGAGCCAGTGAGGGAGAGAGAGTGAGCAAGCCAGAGAGAACGAGCAAGCCAGAGGGAGAGGGAGCGAGGCAAAGAGAAAGAGAAAGAAAGAGTGAGAGAGGCAGGGAGAGAGAGAGCATGAGCGATCCAGACAGAAAGAGAGGGAGAGAGAGAGAGTGTGAGAGAGTGAGACAGGGTGTGAGCAGGCAAGAGAGAGAGCGAGCAAACCACAGAGAGAGAGCTTGAGTGAGCCAGCGAAAGGGAGTGAGCCACAGAGAGAGAGGGGGAGAGAGAGAGAGAGCCAGACAGAGCGAGCGAACTAGAAAGAGAGAAAGTGAATGAACCAGAGAGAGAGTGAGCAAACCAGAGAGAGAGATAGAGAGAGCGAGCAAGCCAGGGAGGGAGAGAGAGAGAGCGCGAGTGAGCCAGGGAGAGAGAGAGAACGAGAGGGAGCAAGTGAGCCAAAGAGAGAGAGTGAGAGCATGGGCAAGCCAGAGAGAGCTCAGGAGCATGAGAGAGAGAGCGAGAGACAGTGACAGAACGAGACAGAGACAGAGAGAAAGCCAGAGGAAGGACAGGCAAGCCTGAAATCTGCTTCCCGTTTCACTTATAAAAAGGCAGAAATCGCAATCCCTCCCATTTGAAAACAGAATGGCCCATTGAAGAGGAGAAGCTTTTCCCGCTTTTCACTTGTTGCCCCCACCACCCCCACACTGGAGCAGTTGGCTTGCTGTTATTTTTGGACTCCCCCCTTGGACCCTTCCAAAGGAAATCACAAATCACACACAGGACAGCGAGGACAATGTGCCTTGACGCACGTTTTTAGGAATCCTGCTCCAGCTCCTTGGCTGCTTTCCCGGGAGCAGTGTGCTGGCTTCCGTCCTCTCTGGGGCCCACGTGACCACAACAAAGTAGCCAGAATGTCTGGCCCGCTTTTTGTGTGGGCCTCCGTGGTGGCTCCTGGTGCTGTACTCACTCGGGCCTGGCCTTATGCCCTTTGTGACCGATCGGTCCACCTCTTAAGTCCTCCTGTGCGCTTTGGGAACAGGAGGAGGCCATTCTGCTCCCGCCAGCCCGCTCCCCCATTATATTAATCACGGGCGATCCGTATCATAACTCCAACCTCCCACCTTTGGTTCCATGACCCTTTTAATCTCCGAGGGAACATGAGCCTCATCTCTACAACCTGTCTTTAACCCTTCCTATGCCAGTTCAAGAGTTGGCTGGAGTTCCAGTCAGGGCACAGTGAGACCTGAGGAGCTTTAGCTGGGAGGAGGAGATTAATCTGGGCTCCTGCCCCTGATTGTGGGGAAGGTGCCCCCCCCACATTGGGATGTACTCATTTCGTCTTGGGCAAGCTGCACAGGGCCTTGATGAGACCTAACCCGGAGTATCGTGTGCAGTTTTGATCTCCTTGCCCAAGGAAGGATATACTCGCCATAGAGGGAGTGCGGCAAAGGTTCACCGGACTGATTCCCGGGGATGGCAGGATTGTCGTATGAGGAGAGATTGGGCCGACTAGGCCCGTATTCACTGTAGTTTAGAAGAATGAGAGGGGATCTCATTGAAACATATACAATTCTGATGGGGCCAGACAGACTGGATGCAGGGATGATATTTTCTCTGGCTGGGGGCGTCTAGAACACAGGGTCACAGTCTCAGGATATGGGGTCGGCCATTTAGGACCGAGATAAGGAGAAACTTCCTCACACAGAGGGTGGTGAACCCGTGGGAATCCCTCCTGCAGAGGGGTGTGGAGGCCAAGTGACCGAATATATTGAAGAAGGAAATAGATAGATTTCTGTGCTCTCAAGGCATCAAGAGGTGTGAGGAGAGAGCGGGAGCGGACCGTCGAGATAGAGGATCAGCCATGATCGTATTGAATGGCAGAGCAGGCTCGAAGGGCCGAATGGCCTACTGCTGCTTCCTATGTTGCTATTCCAGCATTTGTTGCCCATCCCTTGAGGGCTATCAAGAGTCAACCACACTTTGGGCATGAAGGCAAGATCAGGTAAAGATGTCGGACTTCCCAAAGGGGTTTAGTGGGATTGATAATTTTGAATGTTTCCTATTGCTGAGGGCCCAGCTTTCAACTTCAGGTTTTTTACAATTGAATGTAGATTGCTGGGATTTGAACTCGTGTCCACGGGGAATTAACCTGGGCTACTTGCCCAGTGACATGACCACCATCTCTCCCTCACACTCCCTTCTATCCCTGTACACTTCTCTAGTCGCTATGACCCTCCGTGATCTCGAAGCCCCTCCAATTCCAGCCTCTTGCACATCCCCTGATGTCCACTGGCGGTCGTGCCATTTAAATGCAAGTAAATACTGCGTGCAGTCCTGACCACCACATTATAGGAAGGATGTGATGGCACTGGAGAGGGTGCAGAGGAGATTTCCCAGGATGCTGCCTGGGCTGAAGGGTCTGAGCTAGGAGGAAAGATTAGGTAGGCTGGGGTTGTTTTCCTTGGAGCAGCGAAGGTTGAGGGGGACCTGATAGAGGTGTATAAAATTATGAGGGACATAGGGTGGATAGGAAGGTACTTTTTCCATTAGTAGAGGGGTCAATAGCCAGGGGACATAGATTTAAGGTAAGGGGTAGAAGGCTAAGAGGGGAGTTTAGGAGAATTTTGGGCGGTGGGAGTCTGGAACTCACTGCCTGAAAGGGCGGTTGACTCAGAAACTCTCGTAACATTTAAGAAGTGTTTAGATATTCACTTGTTTTGCCGCCGGGGCCATGGGTCAAGCGCTAGAAAATGGGATTAGTGTCGTCAGATCTTTGTTGACCGGCATGCACAGGATGGGCCGAATGGCCTCCTTCTGTGCTGTCAATGTCGATGAGTTTGTTTGGCGGAAGTGTGAATCTTTGCTTTCTGGGTGGTGGCCTTATTTTCTCCCTCTTGCAGATTTCAGCTTGTCCCCACACGCAGTCAGGGATGGACACTGGTGCAGTGTGGCATACTGGGAATACCGGACCAGAGTGGGCCGCCTCTACGCGGTGCACGAGCCTTCGGTCGGCGTCTTCTGCGACCTGCCTCGCGGCACGGGCTTCTGCCTGGGCCACCTCCACGTGGACAACCGCCACGAGCTGGTGAGGCGGACGCGCGGCAAGATCGGCAGCGGGATCCTGCTGAGCAAGGAGCGGGACGGGGTTTGGGCCTACAACCGCAGCGAGCACCCGGTCTTCGTCAACTCGCCGACCCTGGGCCCGCCTGGCGCCCGGACGCTCTCCGTTCACAAAGTGCTGCCCGGCTACTCCGCCAAGGTCTTCGACTACGACAAGTCGCGTGCTCTGCAGCGAGCGGCGGGCTCCGAATTCCCCGACGGGCCCTCTGATCCCAACAGCATCCGGATCAGCTTTGCGAAAGGCTGGGGGCCTTGTTACTCCAGGCAGTTCATCACCTCCTGCCCGTGTTGGCTGGAGATACTGTTGAATCACACTTGAAGGATCGGTCCTTTAACCGAAAAGAAACGCCCCACCCCCACACACCCCTCCCCGCCCACCCCCCCCACGACCCCCCCCAGCACTTACTGAACAATACTGAGTGTGTTGGTTGTTCCACCACTCAGGGGCACCCATTCTCCAATCCATGGTCAAAACCATTCAAACCTTCACTAGAAGCTGTGGGCGCAGGAGATGGGTCTCGTTGCCCCCTCTCAACACTCAGTGGGTGCCTCGGACTGATGACACGCATTGTTACAGTACAGGGGGAGGACATTCGGCCCGTTGTGCACGTGACATTCATCTGGTTCCCTTCCCCCCCTCAAGCCCTGCGCATTTTTCCTTTCCAGGTAACAATCCCAATTCCCTCTCGAAAGCCTTGACGGACCCTCCCTCCGCCACACTCCCCCTAAGCCCTGCGCATCCTTCCTTTTCAGGTAACCAATCCCAATTCCCTCTCAACAGACCCTCCCTCCCTCTCGGGCAACACTCTCCAGATCCTAACTGCACGCTGCATGATAAGGTATCTCCTTACGCCACCATTGCTTCTCTTGTTGAACCGTACCGGCCATGCCCGTAGCCTCCTGCTATTCAATCCCCACTCTGCTGATTGATTCCCACGGCAGGAGACGTTGGCGAGTGAAGCCCCCTACTACCCCTGCACCCCCACCCCACCCTCCACCCCGCAGCCCCCCCCCCCCCCCCCCCCCCCCCCCCCCCCCCCCCCCGACCCCCCCCCCCCCCCCCCCACCCCAACACCCCCCAACCCCATTCTGAAAACCTGGGAGCCCATGCCCACGAAAGTATTCCTCGTGGCTATGAGCCGGTCAACGTACACGTGCGAGGGCTCCTGCCTGTACGACTGGAAAAGACGTTTTCGGGCAGTGTTCTCAGGTCGTGTATCGGCGCTGAATGTTCACACCAGCGCCTCGACTGTTTTCGCAGAGGTTTTTCACAGAGGTTTAAGTCCCCCCAGAGGGTGGAATATGCAGTTCAGATTGGCAACTGCCTCCCATCCCTTAAAAACGCTCTCTTGTGACTCTCCAGTCCCTCCTTTCCCTCATCCCACTCCCATTATTGCCACGAGATGATGGTCACTTAAAAACTAAAACTGCCTCACCACCCCCAACCACCCCCCCCACCTCGCCCAGCTATAGTTTTGGTATTAAATCAGTTTTGGTAGCACAGAATTAAATATCGTTGTAAAGATAGACCTTTCAACTTGCACTCATCTGAACAAATTCAAGAAAGCAATCAGCCCACACTCTCAAAACCTAAATCAGAGCGTGTGCTGGTTAGATGTGATTGCGCAATTGGGCAGCACTGACTGGACAATAGTGAGTGTGTTGATTGTTGCACCTAACAATCAATTTGAGACAATCGGATGTGCTCATAATGTGGCTCATTTATACTTGCTAGCAGTGACATACATTCATACTCAGGGATCCCTGTAAACAAATGGAATCTGCTCAAGGCATGCACCTTTTCCTGAATTGCCCTGGGAGCCCATTATTCCCCGTTGCATTCTCCAGGGTCAATCAGAGTTGACTTGCCAACCAATCGGCACCATTCTCTCCCACAGTATAAATTGTTGTTGTTTGAAATTTGGCATTCCTGTGTTTGTCCTGATAAGTGCAAGAGGAAAAGCTTCAGCAATGTGCCTCCCAAATCGGCAAGATTCAAGTTTTGGAATTGGAAGCATTTTGAGTTTGCCTCCCTCAGCGCAGGAATTTCACCAGCTTGACTTGGGCGTGATCTTCCCACTATGACGGGACCCAACGGGGTGCTGGAGGGTTGGCAGGGCGTGCAGCAAGGGAGCCAAAAGTCCATTGAATTTCGGCAGGACAGGAGTGGAAGATTCGGGTGTTGGGTGGGACCATAAAATCACGGCCTCGATCTCGTAAGGGTGGTTTAATGATCATCAGGTCTCCACACCGCTCCACCCCCCCTCTGCGACCTCTACCATCTAGAAGGACAAGGGCAGCAGACGCAGGGGAACCACCACCACCTGCAAGTTCCCCTCCGAGCCCCTCACCCTCCTGACTTGGAAATACATCGGCCGTTCCTTCACTGCCGCTGGGTCCAAATCCCTCCCTAATGGCGCTGTGGGTGCGGCTACACCACAGGGACCGCAGCGGTTCAAGAAGGCGGGATGGGTTTTTACCAGATGGATGACAGTATCCCGGCCGCCAGTACTGAGATGAGTTTTCAATTCCAGATTTTATTAATCGAATTAAGGTTCCGCCAGCTGGGGGGGGGGGGGGGGGGTTGGGGTGGATTTGGACCCTTATCCTTACGGCATTAGCCTGGGCCCCTGGATTGTCCAGTGACATGACCACTACGCCACTTTCTTCCCACCTTGTTGAAGTGCGCCCTTCCTCTGTTGGGGTCTGTCTTCTCCCCCTTTTTAACACTGCTCCAAGCACAGTCTCCTCCTGGATCCTGGATTGTGCCAGTGGCTTGCTCCTTCCACCCCTTGCAGAAGGTCCAGGGTTTACCGTTGCACACTCGTCTTTTACACCATGGGGCAACAGGTCTATGTGAACGTGTTGGATTTGTGTTAGCCACGTTTGCAAGCTGGTACTGGTGTTTATCGATGTGCTAGCAAGTCATTTGGGGGAGTGCAGGGGGAATTACAGCCTGACACTTTAACACGTGATAACATTGCTCATGCAGCGCTCTAAATCTATCACCTGGAAACACACTCACTATTGACACTCACAGTTGCCCTATTCTCGAGCGAAGGCCAGGTTTGGAACAGTGGAATTCAGAGTTGTGTTGTTGCCTTTTTTAGCTGCCCATCGTTGGAACTGGGCATATTGAGGAACCTTCATCGTTTGCCAGAATGGATGGGAACCCAGGTTCGGGGAGGGTGACAAATAAAAATCCAGGGGCCGGTGAGATTTTGAGAACCTCAGCGAGTTGGAGAGCACCGGGAAGCAGATTCAATAGCAACTTTCAGCAAGGGGGGGGGGAGTCGGATAAACACTGGAAGGGGAAAAAATTTGCAGGGCGATGGGGGTGTGGTGAGGGAGGACTGAGTAGAGGGAGGGTCTTTTGGACAAATTGGATAAGTCTTTCAAAACTAACTGAATGGTTGTCTGTGCTGTACGATTCTAAATTGAGAAACCCCTGATTTCCTTTTGTCTCGTTGTCCAAGGGCACAGGGCTTGAAGACGCAAGAAGCCTCCGTTGAAAGGGGTGTGTAATTGTGGAACAGAATCACGGAATGGTTACAGCACAATCGCCTTGCAGAGCAGCCAGAGCCCGTGTGTGGCTATTCCAGTGTGGATTGTTCCCTCCTAAACAGCCTCCCCTCCCTGGCCGGCCGACCATGCTCTCTGTAACGGACAGCTAAGTCCCCTCCTCGATGAGAAGTACGCGTGTCCCCAGGAGCATCGTTTTCAGTCTTTCATGGTGGCGTGGAAGTCGCTGGCAAGGCCAACGTTTGTTACCCATCCCTAATTGCCCCTTGAGCTCACTGGCTTGCTCGGCCATTTCAGGGGGGGGGGGGGGGGGCAGTTTAAGAGTCAGCTGCATTGCCGTGTGGCCTGGAGCTACCATGTAAGCCAGGCCGGGTAAGAGGTGGGGGGCGGGGGGGGGGGGGGGGCGGTGGGGTGGGGGCAGATTTCCTTCTTTAAAGGGGGCGTTAGCGAACCAGATGGGTTTTTACCAGATGGATGACAGTATACCGGCTGCCATTACTGAGATGAGTTTTTAATTCCAGATTTTATTAATCGAATTTAGGTTCCGCCAGCTGCAGGGGGGTGGGGGGGATTTGGACCCTTATCCTTACGGCATTAGCCTGGGCCCCTGGATTGTCCAGTGACATGACCACTACGCCACTTTCTTCCCACCTTGTTGAAGTGCGCCCTTCCTCTGTTAGGGTCTGTCTTCTCCCCCTTTCTAACACTGCTCCAAGCACAGTCTCCTCCTGGATCCTGGATTGTGCCAGTGGCTTGCTCCTTCCACCCCTTGCAGAAGGTCCAGGGTTTACAGTTGCACACTCGCCTTTTACACTTCAGTAAGATGCCATTAACAACCATGCCACTGTCTGCTTTTTAGGAGCCTGTGTGTATGTGACGTGGACACCACGAGAACTATCTAACAGAACCTTAGACGCCAATGTACAGGAGAAACCTCCTTGGATTAGAGAGTTCATTTTTAAACATAAAGAAAAATCTTATCTCGCTATATATGCTCAGATTTAATATAAAGTTTTATATATTAAAATATTATAATTGTAAATATGGAGGTGTTTTTACATAGTAATTATTTATGTACTTTGCAGCATATACGAAGATTACAGAGGTGACTAATGCACTTTGTTAAATGTTGGTATATCACCATCTAGCTATCCTGAAAGATGTTAACGTGAATGTAAACTAGTAAACTCACATTTTATCCACTGTTCTTCTCGAGGGTCTCTGTGTAGTCTGTTTTGCGGAAAGAAATAGGAGAGTTAGTGGACATTCCCTCCCACTGCCTGTGTGGATCAAGCAAAAATCCACGGGTTAAGAGGTGTTGCAGCTCCTCTGGTAACACCATGAAGCTAAAATTCTCGCCCTCTGCTCAAACGTGACCACCCCACCACCCCTCCAATAGCCTCCTCCGCCCCGATAAAGTCTCTGCTTTCTGCCCGCTCCGGCCTCCTTGAACATCCCCGGCTCTGCCCTACCGTTGCTGGCTTTGCTCCTTCAGCATTCTCGGCTGGAAGATACGAGGCTCCCTTCCTAAACCATCGGGGAGACGGTGGGGGTGGGTGGGGGGCGACTGCGGTTTTGCTTCAAATGGTGCTGTAGTAATCGCCGCCGTTTAGGGTCTGGGGTCGACCGCAGACGCTGTCTCAGGGTTCAGTCCGTCTGCCCTCTCCTGTGAGAGCGTCTGGCGTCCCTTCACTGTGAGGAGTTCGCCTTTGGTGCCTGGTGCCTAGATATGTGCTAATGTAGCTTGAGACCTGTCGCCATGAAGCCCCTCGTCTGGACACTGACTTTAGTACGTTTGTCTTAGCTTTTGGAATTCACACTGAAACATTTGAGGCAGGTTGTGGCTTTAAATCACTAAAAAGCCAAACTTTAAAATCAACAGATCGATTTATTTTACAATATGGGAATGGAAAGATATTCGTTTAGCGTATTTTAATCCACTGCGAAGTGTTCCCTGCAACATACAAAGCACACCACGCAATCTTCCAGAGGATTCCCAGCGCAGAAACAGGCCATTCGGCCCCTCCGCTCCATGCTGGTATTTCAGTTCCACACGGGCTTCCTCCCCACCCTCCTCATCTCCCTCCATCAGCATGTCCTTCTATTCCTTTCTCTCTCGTGTGTTTATCCAGCTTCCTTCCACCCCCCCCTCCCCTCCCCTCCAATGCATCTCTGCGATTCACCTCGACCACTCCCTGTGGGAGCACGTTCCACGTTCTCCCCACTCTCTTGGGTGAAGAAGTTCCTCCTGAATTCCCTGATTGGGTTTGTCAGCGACTCTTTTGTATTGATGGCCCCGGTTTTGTATTCCCACCCCCCCCCCACCCCCGCCGCCCTACGAGCATTTACCCTAGCAGACCCCTTCAGCATTTTGAATGCCTCTTATCGGGACACTGGCTTTCTCCTTTCTAGAGGAATAGCCCCAGCCTCTTAAATTTAGGCCAATGACTTCAGCGGAGTGGCGATCAGAGTCGGATTGCCACTCCGCTCCTAGGTTCTTGCCTGGGAATCCAACCCCCCTGAGGGCAGGGGAGTTGGAGGTAAGGAAACCACGCCTGCCCCCCCCCCCCCCCCTTTTTTATATACAGGTGTGGCTGCTGTAAAGCGGGTTAAGTTTAAAGGTCCAGCCACTCTGAGAAGCTGGGGAGTAGGTACATTTGTAAGGTAAGTGGGTAGGTCTGGGGGCGTTGGGGTGGGTTGGTCAGTTGGCCCGAGGATTTTGGGTGGTCAGTGGTGGTGCGAGGGGAGGGGTGGTTGGGTGGTCAGTAGAGGGGTTGGGTGGTCATTGTTGGGGGGGAGAATCAGGTGGTCAGTAGAGGGGGTGTCAGGCCTTCAGTAAGGGTGTTGGTTGGGTAGGTAGAGGGGATTGGGTGGCCATTGTTGGGGTCAGTTGGTCAGCGGGTGGGGGAGATCAAGTGGTTCATGAGGGGGTGGGGTTCGGGTGGTCGGGGGATGGTCGGGTGGTTAATGAGGGGGTGGGGGTTGGGTGGTCAGGGGGGATGGTCAGCGAGGTGGGGAGAGGTGAGGGCGTTTGGGTGGTAGTCGGGGTGTATGGGGGTTGTTGAGGGAGGGATGTGGGGAGTCTTCTGGTGGGTCGGGGATGAGGTGAGGCAAGTCCCATGTTGGGGGGGCAAGGGGAGTGCAAGGGGGGGTTGGGGGTCATCGTGGGGGACCAGTGGGGGGAGCACCTTGGGGCTCGGTGTGGGTCCGTACTATTATTATTCAGAAGTTAGAAGTGGTTTCAATTCCCATTTTTTTCTGGGTAACTATCGATGTAAGACGGTCGGAACCATCTGACATTTGCGACTTAACTCATAGTTTTGGATGGTTCCCAGTGCAGGCGAAGTTTGAACTTCCTAAGCAATTGTCAGGCAATCCATACATGGGGACCTCTGGCAGGGGGGGGGGGGGGGGGGAGGAGGAGGAGGGGGGGGGGGGGGCATTCCCCAGCATTTCTTTGGGGCACCCCTCCTCAAGCTATGATGGAAACTGGTCGGCTCTAAACCTTAGGAAACTCCATGTGGCTTTCTTACCCATCATCACTCTATCCAGGGATTGGCCAGTTGACCTATCAGCCGATTCAGCAACATCCTGCTGGCTTCAGCTAAGACTTGGTCAAATGAATGAAAGTATTTCGAAACCTGTGCACAGTCATTGGACTCTCCAATAAACCTTGTCTTAAACTGCGGCTCTGACGACACTCAAGAAGCTCGACACCACACAGGACAGAGCAGTCCTGCTTGATCGGCACCCCAACATTCACTTACTCCACCACCGACACACAGTGGTAGCAGTGCATACCACCTACAACGTGCACTGCTGCAACCCGCCAAGGCCCCTTAGACAGCACCTTCCAAACCCACGACTGCTACCACCTAGAAGGACAAGGGCAGCAGACACATGGGAACACCACCGCCTGGAAGTTCCTCAACAAGCCACTCACCATCCTGACTTGGACCAGCCGTTCCTTCACTGTCGCTGGGTCAAAATCCTGGAACTCCCTCCCTAACAGCGCTGTGGGTGTACCTACACCACAGGGACTGCAGCGGCTCACCGCCACCTTCTCAAAGGGCAATCAATGCTGGCCCAACCAGCGACGCCCACATCCAATGAATGAATAAATAAGAAACTTGACCTTTAAAGGATGCCAGGGCTCCCATCACTTAGTCTGAATCTAGCCCATGTTTCTCAGAGATACAGCAGGTTCTCTGGAGCCAGGTCGACACTCTCATCTCTGAGTGTTCAAGCCCCACTCCAGCTGCCTTGTCACAAAACTTAGGCTGACACTCCCAGTACATTGCCGAGGGAGGGCCAGGCTGTCAGAGGTGTCACCTTGCAAATGTAAAGTTAAACTGAGGCCTTGACTGCCCTCTTTGGGGTGTCAAATAATCCCATAACACTGTTGGAAGAGCGGAGTGGGGTGGGGTGGCAGAGTTTTCCCCAGTGTCCTGCGCCAATATTTATCCCTTAAGCGGTATAGCTGAAAATACCATGGTCACATTGCTGTTTGTGGGATCTTGCTGTGTGCAAAATGGCTGTTGTGTTTTTTGCAGTACAACATAGTGACTACACTTCAAAAAAAGCATGTCATTGGTTGCAAAGCACTTTGGGACGTCCTGAGGCCACGAAAGGAATTCCATATAAATGCGGGCCTTATTTTTAATCTTTCTTGCTAGTGGTAGCTTAATAAAAATTGATCGGAAACCCTTCTTTCTGTGCCCAATGGTTGCACATCAGGAGACTCCCTGACTTCTGAGGTTACCTGGTTTATCATTGTGCGGTAAAGTGAGGTACCCTGTCCCTTTAAGAGAATGCAAGTGTGCTGATTATGTGACAGCACTGACGAATCAGTGCACAGCGCGGGCAGCTGGGAACTGTCAGTCTAGGTCTGGAGGTTTCTGAGTGAGCACATATGACCTGGTGCTCTGCCCTATGTCTCAATAAACCATCACTGTTTATTCTTACATCAGTCTCTCCCCATTATTGATTGCAAGCAGCAATTGATAAGAACATAGGAAGGCGTGCAGTTAGAGTTTGACTGGCCCATGAACTCATTTACCCAGGACATAAAACATTGCAATCTACACCGCCCCATTACAGCCTACTGTAATGCAGCCCCATGTTGGAGCAGTGAGTGATTGACCAACTTTTTCCATAATTGCCCCTGTGAAGGCATTTACTCCCTCCAATTCCTTTGGGTTTGGTTGCCCTTTTGGTATCATGCCCATCTGGTAGTCCTGTGTAAGTCTTGGTGATACATGTTAACTCTGCAGGGGGTAGCCCTGCCTCTCTCTCTCTCCCTTGCCTTTGTCAGAAGGTGCACCCAAGCACGGTTCGAACAAGGCCAGCGAGCTGGAGTCGAAGCCCCGACATCACCACAACCCAACTGGGGAGCTGAGGCCCACTGGGACGCACGGTCCCTCTGTGCCCCCTTTTCCCTACCCGCACCCCGTTGCTGCTCGAGCTATGCTGCCCAACAAAGCCAAGGTCAAACCTGGGACTGCCTGGTCCACATGGCTGGGAAACCTTGTAGAGTTGTGCCCTTTTCAAGGGGTCACCAGAACAGTCTGATTTTACCGATGCTAGACTCCTACATCACTGCAGGGGGCCATTCGGCCTACTGAGCCTGTGCTAGCTCTTTGAAAGAGCTATCCAATTAGTCCAATTCTCCCCCTTTCTTACCCCCATAGCCCTGCAAATTGTCTTCCCTTCAAATATTACCCCTCTGCTCTTTCCTCATATTCCTGCAAATCTTTCCCCCTTCAAGTTTTTATCCAATTCCCCTTGTGAAAGTTCCCCTTGAATCTGCTTCCACCTGCCCTTTCAGGCAGCGCCTTCCAGATCACAGTAAGACGTAGGCGGGTAGAAATTCTAATCCCCAGTCTTTGGGTGGGACGTGAATGGACAATATGGCGGGGAGGCCGGAAACCGGTCTCACGACGTTGGGAAGCCAGTTTGCGACCGCCCCCGCAGCACGTCGATGGTGGGGCCGCGATTCCCACCATCGGATGTCGGGAACCTCATTGTAACCCGTCCGCATATCATGGTAAGGGCAGCCCACCGGAATCAGCCCCCTCCCCACCCAGACCCCACTGGATCGTCCAATCACGTCGACGCGTGTCACGGCGGCAGGTAAAAGGCCTGCGCTTGGCAGGCTGCACCTTGAGGGGTGCTCGGAGGCGAGGGCACAGTGAAGTTGTGGAGCCCTCGCCCGGGTCGCCTAGTGGACTCCAAGGTTGAGGCGCATTGGATGTGATGGAGGCAAAGGCTGCCCTGTGGTTGAGGCGACTTTGGGGGGTGTGGGATGGGGGTGGGGAGGAGGGGAGGAGCAATTTGGTTGAAGGTAGCGCACAAACACATGTGGGGGTTGCTGGGGGGGGGAGGGAAGCGGCCATGCATTGGGGACGCCTTGCATTAAGTGACCATTCCTCTTGATGCGTGGAGTCGGGCCTCGAGCTTCTCTGCCCACTCAAGCAACACAGAGGTCTGGAAGTGCCACCAAGTGCTCCAGACCTTTTCACCCCTCGGGCACAGACTGCAAACTAATGAGTGTTTTAGTGGACTGCAGAACAGTTGGACGACTGGGCACGTTGTACAGTCTCCTTGCTGAAGCTGGGCCATGGAGCAGTCACTGCTGGAGGCGCTCACAGCCCCCTTGCAATATCCACATCCCGGTTCGGACCAGTCTCCCCCATGGTTCTAGTTAACAGCGCAGCCTTGCAGTGCGGGTCAGGAGAATGCCTGTGCCTGAGCTGAGAGCACAGCCTGCAGTCCCAATGGGCAAAGCTGCTGCCAATCGGTCGGGTGGAGTGGGGCAGAGGTGGGTGGGGTTTCGGGCAGCCAGGCTGTGCACTGAACTCTGGCCATCCAAGTGGTGGTCAGCACTCTCTGGGTTAGGTTAAGGGGCTTTCAGACTTAACCAAGAGAGGCGCTGAGTATACCCCTGCCAACCCACGAGTCTCTCTCTTTCACCCTGCAGGAGGTGTACATCAGGAGCACGGAGCCTGGTGAACTAGCTGTATGCCTCGTGGTGTACAGAGAGCAGAGACAACGGAGAAGAGAGTGATGGAGGCACCTGGCTGCACAGAGGGAGGAGCAGCACCTTTAGGGAAAAGGGGAAGCGAGCTGTTGCTGGTCAGTGCCTAGCTAAACCCAGAGTCTATAGATGCCGCTTCTCATTCCTGCAAATGTCCTAGAACCAGTTTCGCCAAAGACTGCACATGTCTAGGGAACTGGTTGGTCACATCCGCCAGCTGTTGCAGGATTTGGCGCCATGGGGACACGGAGGGCATCCACTGCCAGCGGCCGTGAAAGTGACCACGGTGCTCAATTTTTATACCAGTGGCTCCTTTCAGGGCTCCACAGGTGACCTCAGTGACATCTCAGAAGCCTCCTCCCACAAATGCATCCATGAGGGTCACACAACGTTGTGCATCTCACCTGGGACTGGGAGAGCCAGGATGCGAGAGTGGCTGGATTTGCCCAGATCTCGGGTTGCCCACGGGTTGCAGGGTGCGATTGGCCATGCTCATATCTCACAGGGGTCACAACAAGGGGTCAGCTAAGTCAACCGCAAGGGCTTCCATTCGCTGAATGTGCAGCTGGTGCGTGACCACCACAAACATCCTGCCGGTCTGTGCCCGGTTTCCAGGGAGTGTCCACGACTCCCACATTCTGTCGGTCAGAGACCCCTGACGTCTTCCAGGGTCCACAGAGGCTGCAGGGTTGGCTCCTCGGGGTCAAGGACTCCCCACAGAGGCCGTGGCTGATGACACCCATGTGGCGGCCTCAGACTGCAGCAGAGCGATGCTACAACGAGGCTCATGTTGCAACTCGCAACTTGGTGGAGCAAACCATCGGAATGCTGAAAATGAGGTTCTAGTGCCTGGACCGGTCTGGTGGAGCCCTGCAATATAGTCTGCAGAGGGTGTCACGCATCACCATCGCCTGCTGTGCCCTTTATAACCTGGCGCTGCAACGGGGAGAGGAACTGGCTGACTGGCTGAGGAGGAATTGGAGGAGCTGGAGGTCTCCTCTGATGAGGAGGACATCAATAATGACGAGGGTGAGGGGGTCCTCGAAGGTGATGAAGATGGGCATGAGGCCCTCGCACTTGCCAGATGAGGCGGGCATGCTCGGGAGGCCCTCACAGCTGCTAGATTTGTGGAGGATGATGATGACAGGCAGTGAGGAGACTCCATAAGATTCTCACATTGTATCTGTGAGTGTTTGACTCCAGTCTGGCTTATGGCAGCACACATATCCTCTGTAATACTGCTCCTGTCATGGAGACGCAGTGGAGACCCTAATAGTCGCTCGATTGCAAGAGGATGATGACAACATGCAGTGAGGACACTCCATAGATCTTCACACAGCCTCTGAGAATGTCTGACTCCTGTCTGGCCAAGGGCAGCTCACTTGCACTCTGTGATCAGGGTCATATCATAGAGACGCAGCCATGAAACTTTAAAAGCAGCTGATCCTTCGTCCGCCTTCTAGCACCCGAGCCCTTCAGGAGCACAGCGTCACTGGCCACAGATGCTGAAGAAATGGGTACCAGCCCCACGTTAAAGATGCTGAGAGCACACAGAGAGAATGAGGGAACTCTGTGACACCTGCCCACTATATTCTGGCAGCAATGACCAGCACCTTTGAGGTGCAGGCTTCACCAATGTGTCCAGGGAGTGTGAGACTTGACCATCACTTTGGCCTGAAGGCTGCACAAAGCACAGGGAAGAGGCCCTGGACTGAGACACCTGCATTTATCTTGTGCAGAAAGGTTTCACATCTGAGTGAGACGAACACGGCTCATCAGAACAAGAAGCCATAGGCAGGGAGACATTCTTGGGAGTTTATTGACAATAGTGAGCATTATGTACAAGTGATTAACACCCACGTCCAGACTGTACAACTATATCTTCTTAACGGCACCGCGGGGACTGGGGTGCTTTATTGACCCCTTTTATCACATTTTGGTTTAAAGTTTGTAAGGTCCCTTTAAACTTTGTTCTTGGTTTCACGGCTGACCTGAATTAGGGGCTGTGCCTGATTTATCCTAATTTTGTTAATTTAGTTTGATTGCTTTAACTCAGAAAGAGTTATATCTTCTTAACTTTCCTAACCCTGCCGCTACATCTTGGGTCTCCCCGGACCTCCACAGCGGAGGTGCAGGGCGGGGAACACCTGCTGATCCTCCTCCCTATGGGTGCCCGAGGGCCCCTGGCTGACTCCTTGAGGAGAAGGGGTAGCTGGAGTGAGATCGAGCTGCCCAGCACCCCTCTCGCGTACACACTGTTGGAGGCCAACTATGGCACCAGTGATGGAGTTAAGCCCACGCAGTAGTGCAGGAGCAATGTCCTGGACCAAGGTCTCCAAGGTGGCCACCATCCTGCCAGTGTTGACCTCGGTACGTTGACATGCCAGCGCTATCACCTCAGCCTGAAGGCGGACGGACTCCTCCATTGTGCCTTGCAATCCAAAGAGTGCAGCGGACATCCTTTCCTGTTGTTCCCGAGTTTGCCTTTGCAGCTCCAGCAACTGCGACATAACCAATCTGACTCTGACTCAGCAACATTCTGGCCTCCAGCTGTCCTCCCAGTGCCGGGGACCTGGGAAGCCCCTGGCTCCGCCTGCTGTGGGTCAGAAAGTGCGATGTGCTCACCAGATTGTGATCCCGAGGCTACTCTAAAGCTCGGTCCCACCGAGGTGTGTGTCTCTGCACTGGTGGGGGGTGTGGTTGAGCGCTGTGACGGGACTTCAAGGAGGGTACCTCCAGATTCCTCTTCAGAGGTTTCTTCGGGGCTTGATTGGAGGCCCTGGGTCATGGACTCAGTCGGCTGTTTGGCAGATGTGCTTACGAAAGCAAGGAGAGATAGTTAGTGCATGGCAGTGGCCTGTGAAAGAGGACACATCACTCACGGCATGGCTGTCTGGTGGATGTTGCGCTGCTGGATCCTCACTAGGTAGAGCAGCGCCAATCTCACCGTCCACACAGGACCGGTCCAGATCCTCGCCGGCTGGCTGGCTGGCTAGTCTGTGAGGATGCTCGTTTCAGGCATCCCTCCACCGGTCTGTGATCTCTCCCTCCTGTTGTGCGCCAGCTCGTCCTGCATGAATAGAGATGGAGAGAGTGTGAGCAGGGACGCTGGCCGGGCCAGATGAGAAGTGTGCCTGGCCTGTGTGGGTGCTGAGTGGCGCCATGGACGGGGTTGAGCACAATGACGGTGAGTGTGTGAGAGAGTGAATGGTGATGTCCCTGGAACCGGCAGTGAGTGCGGGCCCTGTGGGTGTGTGAGATGGGTTTGTGAGTGTGTGGAGTTGAGGGTGATGAGAAGAGTGACTTACCCTGGCGGGGGGGGAGTGGAGGAGATCATTCGTCCTCCTGCGGCACTGGGTGGCTGTTCCTTTTTTTGCAGGGCGTCGGCGCTGACCAACGCCTCCCAAGCCGGATTGGTTACGCCGCTGCCCATCCTGCGGCCAGAGTGGGGATAGCGGCCATCCTGGCGGGTCCCCACGGCGTCCATAAGGTGCTCGAGGGACGCGTCACCGAACCAGGCCAGGGTTGGGGGGTGGGAGGCGGGAGGTGGGGGAGGGGGCTGCAGTCATTTTGCCTTCCGGGGCCACGTCTTCTGTGCAGCAGTCAGGTGCTGGAAGCGCCGGGAGGGGTAAACATGGCACCCGGCGTGATGAGGCGGTGTGCAGGGCGGGCGATTGGAGAGCCTGCTTTCCACGCGGCCCGTTTCCCGGGGGTGCGTAATTAACGGGGCGCGAGAAGCCGCCATTGCAGCCGGCATCATTTTCCCCACCCGCTGGCGCACTTGGCGCAGGTCTAGGACGATTGCGCCCAGTAACCCGCAGACTGGAGCAGGCACTGGGATACTCAACCCCCACCCCCCCCACCCCCCCACCACCCACCCCCAACCTCCCCCTTCCCACCCGTTTCCCCCCCCCCACCACCACCACTGTGGGCCACACACACGGCTCAATTACCTTTTCGGCTGCAGCCCATTGTTTTGCAGCTTATCCATCTCAGGGGCGAGAGCGGGAGCAGAAGATACTCACCCGTCCTGATCCAGCAGGACAAAAGCAAAAGTAGCTGGAAAAACTCAGCAGGTCTGATGGCATCTGCGGAGAGGGACCCAGTTAACGTTTCGAGTCTGTATGACCCTTCATCGGAACTAAGGAAATAGAGAAATGAGGTGCAATATAAGCTGGTTGAGGGGGGTGGGTGGGACAGGTAGAGCTGGATAGAGGGCCAGTGATAGGTAGAGGCCAAGAAGAGATTGCCAATGATGTCATAGACAAAAGGACAAAGGGGTGTTGACAGTGGTGATATTATCTAAAGGATGTGCTAATGGGGACCTTAAGGGAAGCAAGCTAGTGGCAGATGGCCCTGATGGGGGGTGGGGTGGGGGGAAGGGATCGAAATGGGCTAAAAAGGTGGAGATGAAACAATAGATCGAAATGAATTTAAAAATAGGAGGGAAAAGAAAAATATATTTGTAAAAAAAATGATAAATTATTGGGAAAAAGGGGGATCGGAAAGGGGTTGGGATTGGAGGAGAGAGTTCATGATCCGAAGTTGTTGAACTCAATATTCAGTCCGGAAGGCTGTAAAGTGCCTACTCGGAAGATGAGGTGCTGTTCCTCCAGTTTGCGTTGAGCTTCACTGGAACATTGCAGCAGGCCAAGGACGGACATGTGGGCATGAGAGCAGGGTGGTGTGTTGAAATGGCAAGCGACAGGGAGGTCTGGGTCACGCTTGCGGACAGACCGAAGGTTTTCCGCAAAGCGGTCACCCAGTCTGCGTTTGGTCTCTGATACAGCAGAGCTCTGTCACTCAAAACCACACTCCACCCAAAGCAGAACCTTTTTTGCCTATCAGATCTCGGCTCTCTGAGTCTCCAAACCCTGCCCCTCAAGTACGGGATGGTCCAAAGTGAATGTGCCTGTGTCTGGGTTGGGAGGGGGGGCGGGTGTGGTAGGCCGGAGGTGGGGAGCTGAGGTGGGCCGATCGGAGTGAGAGAGGAGTTACACCTTCTGCCATGTGGCAGTCTAATGGCTGACGCCATTTGACCCTTCATACAATTGGAACATACAGGGGAGCAAACCACCCGGCAGAAGCTGGAAATGTGAAATCGGCAGAAGGAAGTGTCTGGGCAGGACTCAGCTCAACAGAGTGAGCGTCTCAGGTCAGTGAGCTGGGATAATCATTAAAGGGAGGGGGAAAAGAAAGGTCATTTCATCAGCTGGTTTGGCGCTGGGAGTGAAAAGTCGAAACTCACGTCGGGAGCAGCAGGGGCTGCTGAAATGGGTGATCTCTTGTCTCTGGGTGAGTGAATGAATTGGGTCAAAGCCTCATCATCTCAAACCTGTTTCTCTCTCGCTCTCTCTGGTGATTAAAGTGATACGACCTCACCCTCTGCTGGCAGATCACAGCTACTGCAGGCGCTGGTCTTTTGAGCCTCCAGAGAGGTTCAGCCACTGGCAGGATCTGGAGATGGGTGGAAAATGTTGAACGATATTGTTAGGGATCTAAGTTTGTGGCTGTCTGGTCCCTCCTTTCCCCCCACCCCACCCCACCCCCACTATCACCACCAGATAAAGGTAATTTAAAAAATAAAATGGCTTCCCTCTTAACGTTTTGGTCGCACAGAACCGAGCGTCAGTGTAAAGAGAGACTTATTGCTGAACCTTTTCGCCTTAAACTCTTCTGGACAAATTCAAGGAAGCAGCCAGCCCGCACTCAAGAAACCGAAAACAAACTGTCGCCTGGTTAGACGTGACTGCGCGATGGGGGCAGTGCACGCACGCTGCATTTAGCAAATTTGTCTATATCAGTTTTATTATTGCGGGGGGGGCAGTCGTTGACAATCTCTGTGGCAAATCATCTTCCAATTCACCCATTTCCAAGGGGCATTTAATTTGACCGGGACCACCCATTGACCGTCCAGCCAAACCTTTGCTTTTGCAAAGAGTTTGGATTCCTTTAAATCTTTGTTTCTTTGCAGCGAGACTTGTTCTGAGTTCTGGTGCTCTCTAGAGGGTGGATTCTCATTAGTACGAGATGCGTGGTGTTCGATTTTTCTTTCACTTGACCTATTTTTAGACCTGAAAAGACGACCCCGTCGAACATCTGTCCAATCACACGTCCGATTTTGTTGTTTATTAACACCCTGTTTGTCACTATCAATTAGCTTGTCGCTTATATTCATTTTAATGTTACAGTATCAATCTTGTCATCGTTAATATCTCTAGGCTCTGTATCACTAGTCATTAAATTACCCCTATTTAAAATGAATTCTTCTTCTGTGTTCTTTGAGGAACCACTTTGTCTCCGCATCTTTGAAGATGTGGTTAAGTTCAGGTAAATTTGCGTGACCTGCTTCAAGATTAAAATTTACGCCTAAGCTTAGTCATTTTGGTGGTTTGTTTATCCATTCATGGGATGTGGGCACCGCGGGCTAGGCCAGCGTTTATTGCCCATCCCTAATTGCCCTTGTTCAGAGGACGTTTAAGAGTCAACCATTAGTGTGGATCTGGAGTCATATGCAGGCCAGACCAGATAAGGACAGCAGATTAAGAGTCAACCACATCCACATTAGTGTGGATCTGGAGTCACATGTAGTCCAGACCAGATAAGGACAGCAGATTAAGAGTCAACCACATCCACGTTATTGTGGATCGGGAGTCACATGGAGGTCAGACCAGGTAAGGACAGCAGATTTCCTTCCCTTCAGGGCATTAGCAATCCAGATGGGTTTTTACAACAACTAACACTGGTTTCACTAAACCAGATTGATTCATTGATTTTTTTATTTAAATTCCACCAGCTGCCCTGGTGGGATTTGAACCCGTGTCCCCCAGAGCATTAGCCTGGGCCTCTGGGTTACTAGTTACCACCACCATCTCCCCCAAATGTTTGTGTTTAAATTCTTGTTTGTGTGTGACAAGGAGTGCCCCCAGGTACAAAAACTGTGGTGCTCAACCTATACTTCAACCCATTTGTGACAGGAAATTACATGAAAGC
This sequence comes from Carcharodon carcharias, assembly GCF_017639515.1. Lineage (NCBI taxonomy): Eukaryota > Metazoa > Chordata > Chondrichthyes > Lamniformes > Lamnidae > Carcharodon > Carcharodon carcharias. The sequence goes on from NW_024470726.1 coordinate 4,680,193, forward strand.
CTTGGTATGCACACCGAAGATAAAACACAGAGCATCTTAAGCCACAGATTCTTTCTAAGTTAAATGGCTTCAAGGTCACCAGCAGACTTTATAATTCCAGATTTCTGCTGATTGAACTAAAATTTCATCATCTCCCATTCTGTGTACCCGCACCCACGTCCCCAGGGCACTACCCTGGGTCCTCTCGATTACCAGCCCAGTGACAGTACCGCTGTGCCTCCCCGGAAAGCTTTTAGTTACTAATATATTCCGGCTGTCATTACGTTAGTATTCTTGCATCCAGCGAATTCTTCTGCTAAATGGAGGAGTTGCAACATTTCTTCTCCCACTCGTGACTCGATCCAGGGCAGCTATTCTTTCCTGGTTTGATAATCTGGAGTGCACGGGGACTTTGTGTGGGCTGGGTCCTCGCTGTGTCTGGAGGCTCTCTCTTACCTGGAACAATTAAAGGCCACAATGGCTCTGCCCTCTAACCTGCTCCCTTTACATTTTGCATAATAATGTGCGGCGAGGCAGTACTTGGACAGGCTTTTCACACTTACTGCAGATAACCAAAAGCCTAGAAGTCCTAATGTTTACGCTTAACATGTCTCCGAAAACTAGTAATAGGATTTAAAGTTTCATCACAAATTTAAATTGAATACAGGGTTAGTGAATCTTAAAAGTGACATTAAAATCATCGAATGTTCCTAACATGAACTTCGCTGCCTTCTTGTTTAACAGGGGCATCATTAGGGGGATTACCACAATTGTTGGAGTTAAAATGGTGAACGGATTTAAAATCTGCATTATACTACAAAATTTCGAATGAACAACATTTGATAAAACCTCCGCCTCGGATAAGAGCCCAGTCCCTCAAGGAGTCCTCAGATGTATCACACTCTCTGCATTCACATCCTTGTTCGGTGGCGAGCAGTTATCATCTTCTACAGAGGAAGTCCCACCGAGCAACAGAGCAGACTCGGTAAATGGTCTTTCTGGGGATGAGAATTCCACACACCAATGACCTGTCTGGGAGGAAAACATTCTCCTCGTGCTTGACTTAAAAGGGAGCGCCTCTGTAATGCCTACAAGACAGGAAAGAGATCATAAGTTGTGTAAAAACCTTATTTTCTGCTTATTCAAAAATGGACTTTGCTGGACTAAAAAAAAGATGGCTGCTACAGGTCACATGACTTGCAAGCTGGTTACAGTTCTGGAAACTTCCCAGAGTAATTACAGGACAAAGCTCAACCCTCATCCTTGAATAGCAACCTTCCAAAGTGGTACCTTATCAAGCGCCTTTTGGAAATCTAAGTACATCACATCCACTGGTTTCCCATTATCTACCTTGGATGTTACTTCGTCAAAAAAATTCTAACAGATTAGTTAAACATGATTTCCCCTTCACAAAACTAGGTTGGCTCTGTCTGATCAAATGGTGATTTTTCTAAGCATTGTGCCAATCCCTCCTTAATGATGGATTTTAGCACTTTCTCTATGACTGATGCTAGACTACCTGGTCTATAGTTTGCTGCTTTCTGTCTCCCTCCATTCTTCAATAAAGGTGTTACAATTGTTATGACTGATGCAGTTGGTAAAGCTGAGTTATTTAAAAATCCCAGAGGGAAACTTTAAACAACTGTCATAACCTATAATTTTAAGTGTTACGTTTGAGAAGCGACTCTAAATTCAGGAATCAGACCCCCAGTTCTTGAGGTTTTACATTAAGCTAAATGAAACATTTTATTAATTTACATAGGTTAAAATAAAAATACACATGGCTTCAAATTACTATTATCATAAGTTTTAACAAATTCCTAAACCAATCCCCATTAAGGCAACAGCAACCCATACACTTAACCAAACACCAGGCAAAGCACTTTCACCTTACGAATTCAAAACGAGGTTCTTTTCACTTTAGTTCCCGTGGAGACAGTTGGAGGCTTACAGCTGCCTTTTGATCTCATATTGCCTCTGCTCTGCACGCCCAAAAACTGCTGAAATTATACTTACCACCGCCCATTGAATGTAAATTCTCGCTGTGTCACCAGCCTCTTCTAACAATAAAACCCCTTTCGCGGTTCTAATTTTATTAGTGGTATAAACATATTGCTTGGTATCCGATAAATAGGTATCAGTTTCCACCCCATTTCTCGATTCAAAAAATAAAAATACACTCTATCTCCCTTACACATCAAAACTCGTACATGTCAAAACACCCAGAATTTAATCCAATTAAGACACACAGACAGACTAAGCCTCTACTTCAAAAGAAAAATATTTTCCAATAATATTGGGCAGAATGTTCCAGCTGGAGTGCAGGGGCGAGACTGACACGCTGAGGCATAAAGTGACGCATGACGATGTTGGGCGTGCGTCCCGATGACATCGCGCGCCAGCGTGATATTTCGCTCGGCAGGCACCTGCCGGAGTTGGCTGCGCGCCCGCCGAAATGTTAAGGGCCTATTGAGGCCATTGAGGGATTAATTAAAGCGCGTAAGAACCCCACCCACCTGACCTTAAGGTTGGCGGGCAGGCGAAAAGCCCAAGCGGCCTTCGTGCTTTTAATTAAAATAATTAATAAAATAAATTAATTTATTTTATGAAAGCTTCAGGAAACCTCATCCAGCCCGTGGGTGAGGTGTCCTGAAGTTTTAATAAAATAAATTATAATTAATTTTCCCACCTTTACAAACATGTCCCTACTAAAGGGACACTGTCGCACGAGGGGGGGACACACGTTTAAATAACTTTTTTCTGGAACTTTTTAATTGTCTAATTCAATCTCCCCGAGGGCAGCTCTGTGCCTCAGGGAGACTGCTTCGTTCTGTGGTGCGCATGTGCGAAAGGGGCGCAGGCCACTACTCTCCCTCCACCCCCCCACCCTCCCACCACACCCGCACAGGTAGCGCTGAATTGGCCAGCCCGTGTAAAATGGCAGCGCGCAGGTGATCGCTGGTGGTGATCGGCTCTGCGCTCGTCCCCACCCGCTCCTGTCCAGCCTGCCTGCCAAAGGAAAAAATCTAGGCCATTATAAACATGACACCTTAGCTATTTTCCGATCCGCTGGAACTTTTCCAGAATCTAAGGAAGATTATAATCAATGGATCTTGCTATCTGCACTGCTGCTTCTTTTAAAACTCTCGGGTGCAAACCATCCGCTCCTGGGGTCTTGTCAAACGTTAGATCAAATGGTTTTCCGAGCACCCTTTCCCCTGGTGACAGTGACTGTGTTAAGTTCATCCCTCCCTCACGCCTCTTGATTTTCAAGAATCCTTGGGAAGTTTTCCAAGTCCTCGACCGTGAAAGATAGGGCACGAGATACCTGTTCAACGCCTCCCCCGCATGTCTTTGCTTCCCATGATCAGTTCCCCGGGCAGAATCTTCCGGAGTCCCGCACGCCGGCACTTAAGACGTCGCGATATTTCGGTCGGCGGCCGCGCTCAGCAGTGGGACGCGGGCCCGCCATTAATGAAAGGCCTCGTTAAGGCCCTTAACTTGCCAATCGTCGAGGATTTTGAGGGGCCCGTGCCAACTTCGGCTTGGCACACAGGGGACCAACGGGCAGGTGCCATCTTTCTTTTTACAAACCTCATCCAGTGGCGGGGCCCGTTTTGGTGGCGGCGATCGGTTGCTTGCCCGCTCGCCGAGCCGGTGGGACCCGCCCGCCCGTCAAGGGCGAAATTCTGCCCCCCCCCAGACTCACTCTCTAGAGGACCAACGCTCGCTTCAGTTCCTTTCCTCCTGTTCCAATACTTGAAGAAACTTTTAAGCTCTTTTCATATCATTTGCTAGCTTTCTCTCCTCTTCTGCTTTCTGCCTCTTGATCATCTTTTTAGTCATTCCTTGCTTGCTCTTAAAATCTATCCAGTCCTCTGACCAACCCTTTTACAGGGTTGTACGTTCTTTCTTTCTATTTGAGACCACCCTTGAACATACGAACTAGGAGCAGGAGTGAGGCCACTCGGCCCCTCGAGCCTGCTCCACCATTCAATAAGATCGTGGCTGATCTGACTGTAACCTCAAACCCCCCGATAACCTTTCACCCCCTTGTTAGTCAAGAATCTATCTAGCTCAGCCGTAAAAATATTCCAAGACTCTGCTTCCACCCCCTTTTCAGGAAGAGAGTTCCAAAGGTCACGAGCCTCTGGGAGAAAAAAGTTTCTCCTCATCTCTGTTTTAAATGAGCGACTCCTTATTTTTAAACAGTGACTCCTAGTTCCAGATTCTCCCACAAGAGGAAACATCCTCTCCACATCCCACCCTGTCGAGACCCCTCAGGATCTTAAAGGTTTCAGTTAAGTTGCCTTTTACTCTTCTAAACTCCAGCGGATACAAGCCCAGCCTGTCCAGCCTTTCCTCATAAGACAACCCACCCATTCCTGCCATCAGTCTAGTAAACCTTCTCTGAACTGCTTCCAACGCATTTATGTCTTTCTTTAAATAAGGAGACCAATGCTGTACATAGTACTCCAGATGTGGTCTCGCCAGTGCCCTGTACAATTGAAGCATAACCTCCCTACTTTTGTAATCAATTCCCCTCACCATAAACTAGCTTTCCTAGTTACCTGCTAGACCTGCGTACTAACCTTTGGTAATTCCTTATTTAGCCACAGATGACACATCCTTCTCAAAGAGTCTTTCTTTCTCACTTGGATAAATCTTTACTGGGCATTCTCAAATATCTCCTTAAAAATCTGCTGCTGCAACTCGACTGTGCTACATGTTCACCTTGTTGCCCAGTTCATCCTAGCCAGCTCTGCCTTCATGCTCTCTTCTTCAGGTTTAAAGCACTAGCCATGGACCCACACTTCTCCATTTCATGTCAAACTGAACACGAAATTCTATCGTGTTGTGATCACTGTTACCTAGAGTTTCCTTCACTATGAGGTTATTGATTAATCCTGCCTCATTGCAGTTATCAAATCCAGGATAGCCTGCTCCCTGGTTGGCTCTAGAACATACTGCTCTAAGAAATTGTCCCCAAAACACCATGAATTCATTTTCCAGGCTACCTTTCCCAATCTGCATGTAGATTAAAGTCACCCACGATTATTGCAGTATCTTTTTTATACTCCCCATTTATTTATTCCTGTATGCCCTATCCCACAGTGTAACTACCGTTAGGGGACTTATGAACTACTCCCACAAGTGACCTCTTACCTTTACTATTTCATATCACCACCCAAACTGAGTCTACATTTTAGATAAAAGCAAAATACTGCAGATGCTGGAAACCTGAAATCAAAACAGAAAATGCAGGAAAAACTCAGCAGGTCTGACAGCATCCGCGGAGACAGAAACAGAGTTAACGTTTCGAGTCCGTATGACTCTTCTTCAGAGTTAAAGGGACTGCATCTTGCTCCTTCAAGCTAAGGTCTTCTCTCAGTACTGAACTAACACCATCGTTAATTAACAGAGCTACCCCACCACCTTTTCCTAGCTTCCTGTCATTCCAATATGTCAGATACTCTTCAACATTCAGATCCCAGCCTCAGTCAACCTTCAACTGGTTGCCATTTCCCTGCAATACCTATCAGGTCATCCATATTTATCTATGTCACTGTGCTAACAGTTCGCCCCTTTTGTTACAAATGCTATGTGCAATCAGATTTTGTTTTTTAACCATTTTCGGCTTTACCTGCTGGTGCAATCTTACGATTGTACATTCTGTCCCCTTTTTTCACACTTAGATACTCATTACCCAAATTGCTGCCCTGCTCCATTACTTTGTTCTTTCCCCTCATTTTACAATATCTCCTCTCACATGATCCCTTTCCCCCCAACTATTTATTTAAAGCTATTTCTACAGCCCTAGGTCGACGGTTGGCTAGAACTCTGGCCCCAGCACTGTTCAAATGTAGACGGTCCCAATGGTACAGCTCCCATGTTCCCCAGTACTGGTACCAGTATCCCATGAATCGAAACCCACTTCTCCCACACCAGCCTTTGAGCCACGCATTCATCTCCCTAATGTTATTTACCCTTCACTGATTTGCCCGTGGCTCAGGTAACAATCCAGAGATCATTACCTTTGAGGCTCTGCTTTTTAGGTTGGCCCCTAGCTGCTCATACTCCCTATGCAGAAGCTCTCTCCTAGTCCTACCTGTATCGTTGGTACCTACGTGGACCACGACCATTGGATCCTCCCCCTCCCACTGCAAGTTCCTCTCTAGCCCAGAGCACATGTCCCGAATCCTGCACTGGGCAGGTAACACAGCCGCCTGGACTCACGATCTTGACTGCAGAGAACAGTAGCTATCCCCCTGACAATACTGTCTCCTATCAGCACCACATTCCTCTTCAATCCCCCCCATTTGAATGGCGTTCTTCACCATGGTGCCATGGCCAGTCCCCTCATCCACCTCGCAGTCCTCCTCCTCCTCATCCACACAGGTAGCAAGCGCCTCATACCTGTTGGACAAAGTCCGGGGCTGAGGCTCCCCCATTGCTGCACGCTGGTTTCCGCTTACCCCCCTGACTCGCAGTCACACCCTCCTGCCCCTGACCGCTGACCAACTCTGCCTAAACTCGGGGGAGCGACTGCCTCCTGGGACGGAGTGTCCAGGCAAACTCTCTCCCACCCTCCCACCCTCCCCGATGCTCCACAACATCCGCAACTCAGACTCCAGCTCAGCAACTGGGAGCCGAAGCTGCCCAAGCTGCAGACGCTCTCGGCCGCGGATGGTTGTCTGGGGTTGCGGTGCGTTCCACAGATTCCCGCGCGTGCTGTAGTCACAGCACAATACCAGCCCTGTCATCGCTGTCCGACACTATTTATCCCTGGATGAAGTGGAACTGCGTCGCCTTGTAGGCATCGACAGCCGCAGGCTGGGCGACAACTCGACACTGAGAAAATCCCGGCCACCAATAGCTCACGGGATGTTCCAGGCTGGGCCTATTGGAGATTAAAGCTGATAGGAAATGGCTGTCTGGTGTTTATTGACATTTTAGGTGTGACATCCACCACCTTCATTCCGAGTATTTCCTTTCTCCAACTTCAGTGGTTTCCAGAATGAGGTGGCCTCCCCTCGCTTTGGGTTGCGATGCCCCGATATTGCCAGACCATAAATTGCAAGATCAGCCATCTCTGAGTCGAGATGAAACTCATACTTGAAGTGGTTTGCTTTAGAAGTGGTGCAGGGAGAGGAGCTTCGAACGTCTTCCACCCACTCTGACTTCCCGCCCACATTTTAACCCTCTCCCAGAGAGAGTGCAGCTGGGGATTGGTGGGGTGGGTGGGGTGCGGTGAGGGGTAGCGGGCTCTCAGTTGCCCTAAGGCAATGTGTTTTTTCTCTCACACACACAGAGAGAGAGAGAGAGAGAGAGAGGGAGGGAGGGAAAACAGTTGCAGCAGTTGTGGAAACTGCAACAAGGTTCCTTTCAGTACTGCTGTGTTCCTGTACAGTGAATGTACAAAGGCGAATTAGCCACTGGAAAACTTAAGATCGCGTGTTAGTTAATTGGCACCACTCTGCGCATTGGCGATAGGTTCCTGCAGCTCCACTTAAGGTCATTGGTAACCCACCCTCCTGTGACAAGAGTCATGAATTTAACATGCATGCGAGGGCCACTGGGAGGAGATTTACCAGATCGGTTCCAGGAATGTAGCAGCAGGCTAGATTGGAGGATCACAGAATCACACAGTGTAGAAGAGGCCCTTCGGCCCATCGAGTCTGCACCGACAGGAGCTGGAGTTGTTCTCCCTTGGAGCTAAGGAGATTGAGGGGCGATTTGATAGAGGTGGACAAGGTTAAGACTGATTTGGCTAAGGTCGGCAAAGAAATAGTGATGTCACAAGTACAAGGGGAGACAGATTTAAGACTTTGGATAAGTAGTGTTGTATTGGGTGGGTGGGGGGGGGGGGGAGGGGGGGGGGGCGGCGGGTGGCGAATGGTGGTATGTGAGGAAGGACTTTTTAACCTTTTTATGGAGGAACGACCTGGAACTCGGAAGCAGAGACTGTAAATGATTTTGAAAGGAAATCGGACGGATAGTCGAGTGAAATAAAGTTGCAGGGTTATGGGGATAAAGCGGTGGGGGAGGAGGGAGAAGGGGGATGACTGGGTTGTTCGCAGAGGGCCAGCACGGACTCGATGGGCTGAATGGCCTCCTTCTGCATCATCGTGACATGGTGCCTTTATAAAAGGTGAATTTTAATACATGAAAACGGGACGGATAAACATCTGTGTTTCCTGATCCGCAATCTCGTCCGGCTACACTTGGTGACTCCAACTAGTTTTGGCTCATTCTGTGCATGGATCTGCAAGAGGTTCTGGTTTATTCCAATATTATTCCACCGCACTTTCCCCAGTCATTGTCCACAAGAGATCAATGTGTACGGACGGAATCAGGCACCAAGCTGGTTCAGTTGGTGGACTTTGGAAGGTCACGGGGAACCACCTCAAGGGCTCAAACCCCCAAAATCCAGGCCGGCACTCCCGGTGCAGTACTGAGGGAGCGCTGTGCTGCCAGAGGTGCTGTCTTTTGAATGAGGCGTCAAACCCAGGCCCCCTTCTGCCCTCTATTGGAAGAAGAGCAGTGGTGTTGGTGGGGGGAGGCAGGAGGAAGGGGTGAGCTTTCCCCAGTGTCCTGGGGCCAATATTGATCCCTCAACCACAGTCACTGAGAAACAGATGAACTGGGTCATGACCACATTGCTGTTTGTGGGATCTTGCTGTGTGCAAACTGACAGCCACGTTTCCTCTAGGTGACTACTCTTCAGAAAAGCACTCCATTGGCTCTTATGTGCTTTGGGATCTCCTAAGGTTGTAAAAGGCACAAAAGAAATGCAATTGTTTCTTTCTCAATATTGGGAGTGGTTTGCATCTGTGACGTCTCTTGGGCAGTGGGGGGTTTACTCCTACAACTCCCCCCTCCCCCACCTAATCTGTCCTCTTGCTCTCTCAATGATATTGGCTCTTGCCAGTTCAATAGATACCAGCTGGCTTCCAGTGTCTGGTCCGCGTGGTCATTCTTCACATAGGGTGCTGGAAGGTGTTGTTAGGCCGCTCGACTGCAGTGGGCATCACCCCTGGAGCCCTGTCCGCTCTCCAGCGGATAGCCAAAGAGGATTGGGTGATTATGCGGACAAGGTGACAGGGCTGGGGTGAAGAAATTAATTGGGCAAAGAGGAGGGCGAGGAGAAAGGAGCTCAGAGGGGCTGAAGAGGGAACGGGGGATAAGTTAGTTTGGCTGAGGCAGAGGAGAAAGAACTTGCGTTTTTGTAGCACCTCTCACAAACCTCAGGACGTGCCGAAGCACTTCATCCAACAACAAACATTTTGTTTTTTTGAAGTGCGGTCACTGTTACACAGTCGGAAGCACAGCAGCCAATTGACACACAGGAAGCTCCCATTAACAGCAACGTGATAATCAGTTTTAGTGGTGCTGGTTGAGGGGTAAGTATTGGCCCCAGGACACCGGGGAGAATTTGCACCACGAGCACGCCCACCCACCTCACCTGCCCCACCCCGCCCTCTTCTTCCGATGGCAGCCACGGGATCTTTCAGGTCCACCAAAGAGAGCACATAACGTCTGAACTGAAAGATGGGTACTTCCTTCACTCCCTCACTGGACTTGCCAGCCTGGGCTGTAGGCTGAAGCGCCCAGAGTGAGGCTTAAACCTACAACCTTGTGACTCCGAGGCTTGAGCTGACACCGGTGGCCACCCACGGCTGTTCCACTCTCAGAGTGGGACAGGGATTAAACCGGGGTTGCTTGCTGTGCCAGTTTGATTGTTGGGTGACAGTCTAGCAGCACTTCAGTTGGCTGACTCATTCGTCCTTGTCTAACCCTTCACAGCGGAAGGTCACCTCCTGCTTCCTGGAACCGGAGAGAAACCCACGTCCTGGTGTTAAGTCATCTCCTGTGCAAACAAACACCAGCGGCAGAGGAAATGCGCTCTCGACAAGAAAGACTTTCGCCTGTTCAAAAAGAACTGCAACTCTTGCCCTTTCCCCAAAAATGTCACTGCCCGCCACCTCCTTTAATATTAAAGGTTGTGCCTTCCGTGGGTCTCTCTCTCTCTCTCTCTCTTGCCTCTGAGTCGTGGGTTCAAGTCCCCCACTCCAGAGACTTCTTCAGCCCATAATCCAGGCTGACATTCCCAACGGCTGCCCTGAGGGAGTGCTGCACTGCCAGAGGTGCCGTCTTTGAGAGGAGATTTTTGAAGCCGTCTGTCCCCTCAGGGTGGATATAAAAGATCCCACGGCCGCTATTGGAAGAGGAGCAGGGGTGGGTTCCGGCTGATATTTATCCATCAACCAACATCACTGAAACACCCCCGGTTCTTTCCCCCCATAGACCTGCAAATGTTTCCCCTTCAAATATTTATCCAGTTCCCCCTTTTGAAAGTTCCTAATGAATCTGCTTCCAACGCCCTTTCAGGCAGATTGTCTGGTCTTGATTTCACGGCTGCTTGTGGGAGCTTGCTGTGTGCTAAATGGTTACCTCATTTCCTACCTGGTAGCAGTGACTACACCTTGAAAGTGCTTTGTTGGCTGTAAAGTGCTTTGGGATGCCCTGAGGTCATGCAAAGGGCTTTATACATGCAAGTCTTCCTTTGCGTTGCCTTTTACAACTATTGAATTCAACGGCATAAAAGGCCATTCGGCCCATCATGCCTGTGCTGGTTCTTTGAAGGATCTATCCAGTTAGTCCCAGTGCCTGACCCCCACCCCCTGCTCTTTCCCCCATATCCCTGCAAATGTTTCCCCTTCGAGCATTTATCCAATTCCCCCTTTTGAAAGTTCCTATTGAATCTGCTTCCACCGCCCTTTCAGGCAGCGCCTTCCAGATCACAACAACTCGCTGTGTAAAAAAAGAAATTCTCCTCATCGCCACCCCCACTCACACCCCCACCCCCCCCAACCATCCCAACCTCCCCCGGTTCTTTTACCGATTCTCTTCAATCTGTGTCCCTCTGGTTACCGACCCTCCTGCCAGTGGAAGCAGTTTCTCCTTATTTACTCTATAGAAAACCCCTTCCTGATTTGGAACGCCTCGATTCAATTTCCCCCCTTAACCTTCTCTGCTCTGAGAAGAACAATCCCAGCTTCCCCAGTCCTTCATGTGAGTGCATGGACCTTCCATTGTCTTACCCACTCCTCGAAGCGATTTTAAACCGAGGCCCTGTCCAGGTGAGTGTAAAAGGTGTTGTGGCACCATTCAGGATAGGGAGAAGTGCGGATCAACATTCATCCCTTGGTCAAATCCATTCATGTCATTTGCTGTTTGTGGAAGCTTGCTGTGCACAAATTGGCTGCTGTGTTGGCCTTTGTAATGGCAGTGGCTGCACCTCTGGAAGTATTTCATTGCCTTTCCAGTGCTTACAAATGTGAAAGTTGCCATAAAAATTGCAAGTTCTTTAACCTCGCAAGAATGTAAGGAGGGAAACTTTGAAAAAAGAAACTCGAATATTATTTCCAAATTTATGCTCAGTGAAAAAGGAAGACTTGCACTTATACAGCGCCTTTCAGAACTGCTGGACGTCTCAAAGCGCTTTACAGCCACTGAAGTACTTTTGAAGTATGGTACCTGCTGTAATGTAGGGGATGTGGCAGAGCAGGAGTCAGTGATCTAAGCATGCAAGTACAGGAAGCAGGGATGGGCAAAACTGCGGGCAGTGCATTCCAATGTGAAGGCATCCACTTTGGACCTAACAAGGAATGAAACAAGGAATGAACCTTCTAAATGGTGGAAACAGTGGAGGTCCAAAGAGACATATCATTAAATGTCATGAACGGTGTAGAAGGGTCTGGTATATACAGGATTAATGTGGGACTGCGTACAGTACCGCCCACACAGTGATGTAATAAGGCACATGACCTGGACCTAAGGTCAGCGTGGTGTTGACCAGAGACATGTTAAGACCTGAGATGGAGTTAGTTCCATGCCCTGTACCCTTTACTGTATATTTGTATATAGTTACAAGTCGTTAATAAAGACTTGCTGTTAACTAACATACAGGAGATTACAAAGACTTGTTTAATGGACACGTTCTCCAACCAACACCATCCCAACATGGTGGCAGCTGTAGATCAAAAACCCTCATCCTCACAGAAATGCTGAAAGACTAAGGAAAAGGGCATTTTCGTTGGATTCCGAACTGAAAGAAGCTCCCAACTGAAGCTACAGGCGCTGAGGAAAGTTTGCCAGGAAAAGCTCCGGGGAGAAGAGCTTGGAAACTTAAGGTGGGAGTTTTACAGCAGCAGAAATCAGTTTCAGCGCGCAGAGCTCATGGCCTGTAAGGGTGAGCTAAATCCTTTTAACTTCCAGGCTGCAGCCAGTCCTGAGAAGTCCTTTTGCTAATTTAGCCGGAAGTGTCGCGTGAACGAAACCCGTCGCTAATGCCAATTTCCCCGACTCCCAGCCTCAACACGTGGCTCCGACTCTCGGGAACCTTGTGACCGTCCGAACCCCCAAACAGCGAGCCTGTGGTTTCGTGCAACGCTACGTCACTGATTAAGTCGTCGGCGGACCGCTGGCCCACGATTCTTCTACCCGAAGCACACAGCCACCATTTTGGGCAAGCGCGGGAAATCCGTTGTTCTGCAGGGAATGGCGGCGCCATCTTGGAAGCCTTTAAGCTCTTAAAGCTGTGCCCACACACATTTAAGATCTTCAACGTGGATCAAAAATCCCACTCGCCAGATCGGTTCGGACCAATCCTAGGGCCAGAGCCAACAGGACATTCGGCATGCATGAGAAGCCACTTTTCACATGACTGGAACACATCAGGCCTCAGTTAAAAGAACACCAGATTAATGTATTTTTTTTTAACTGGTGATCCTCGTGAATCACATTGTCCTGATGCAAGACATAAATGAATCCGAAACCAGCCTCGGGGAACTGTTAACAGCCTTCGAAGAAAGTTTTCATCTTCAAGCTGAGGAGAGTTCAGAGCTTAAGAGGCATATAAAAAAAAACCCAGCGAAATGATGAAAAGGTGAAAGACAACACCTGAGCAAGCCACATGAAGGCAGCAGAGAGGCACAGGACTCTCTGGAAGCCCCAATAATACACCTTTATGAGAAGCCTGAGCCAGGAGTCCCAAACGATTTCCGTTTCGAAGACGTGGTCACGTTTCCAGAACTGTACCAGCAGCAGGTAGCGAAGGACAAGGAAAATGCCCCGTGTCAGGCAGATCAAGAGAAAGCAGAATCCAAATCAGAAAATTTTTGCATTAAAAGCTGCGCTGGAAGAACTCAAACCGAAGTACAGCCAGGCACGACAGCAGACAAGAAAGGCACCCACAGAGCTCATTGCCTTGAAAGACTCTTTGACGAACCAATACGTTTTTCCAGGGGGACAAGCTGGAAACAATGTTGAATACTTCAAGAAAAGCTTTGTGTGGGATCAATCAGCAATGACAAAGCTATACACTGATACACAGAGTGAGGAGACAAGAACTGAACAAAGAAGAGTTGAAAGGACAGCTAATTGTCCTTCAGGATCAGATTCAAAAACAGTCCCTTACCCTTCAGAAGGAATAAAGAATATCTTGAGCAGCAGAATGGCAGAGTGGCAGAACAAACTCGATGAGGCTGTCAGATTACACAAAGCGCGAGACAAAGTCTTGAGCTTTGCAATGAGAAGGAAAACTGTCGAGGGAGCTTCACATGCTACAAGGATCCCTCGGGTCCGATTTCATCCCTCAGGAAGGTAACGAAGCAAAACAAAATGAATTTAATGCCACTCTGAAAGAACTGACAGAAGGTTCAGGAGTGCTCACTATTCTGTGAGGAAACGGAGAGGAACATGGATGAGACGGCATTACTGAAGGAAACAGTTGCACGTTTGGAAGGAACCTTGGAAAAGCATGACATCCCCAAAGAGGTCTACAAAGAGATGAAAATCAAGAACATGGAATGGCAAGCGGAGGTAGAGGTTCTCACTAAAGAGCGTGAGGTCTTTCAAAAACAATTGGCAGAAGCACAATTACAGATTGGGAGCTGGAAAGGGAAAATGGTCTGTCAGGGAAAAACCGATCGGTGGAGACAACACAACATGGAGCAGCAAACTGATCTTTGAGCTGATGCACATTGTCTGGAATCAGTCTTTCTCCCTTCTGAGCAGGAATGTCTGTGTTGCCCTGGATCTCCTGCCGACAGTGCCGGATGTAAAGACTAAACACTGTTGTTAGCCATGCAGAACAGCGTGGTCCAGAGTGCTCAAACACTAAAGAGTATTCTGGCTCGGGGTTTCACCTTCGACCTCTGTTCTCTCTTTGCGGAGCAGGTCAGAGGCCAGGAGTCGTGTGACGAGTAACTCACCTCCTGGCTTCCCCAAAGCCTGTGCACTATCTACAGGGCACAAGTCAGGAGTGTGATGGAATACTCCCCACTTGTCTGGATGAGTGCAGCTCCCACAACACTCAAGAAGCTCGACACCGTCCAGGACAAAGCAGCCCACTTGAATGGCACCCCATCCACAAACATTCACTCCTCCACCACCGAAACACAGCAGCAGCAGTGTGTGTACCATCTACAAGATGCACCGCAGAAACTCACCAAGACTCCTTTGAAAGCACCTTCCAAACCCACGACCACTATCATCTAGAAGGACAAAGTCAACAGACACATGGGAACATCACCAACTGGAAGTTCCCCTCCAAGTCACTCACCACCCTGACTTGGAAATATATCACCACATTCTTTCACTGTCGCTGGGTCAAAATCCTGGAACTCCCTTACTAACAGCGCTGTGGGCGTACCTACACCACAGGGACTGCGGTGGTGCAAGAAGGCAGCTCACCCCCCACCTTCTCAAGGGCAACTAGGGATGGGCAATAAATGCTGGCCTAACTAGCGAAACGCACATCCCATGAATGAATTTAAAAAGAAGGTTTCTCCATTATCATTCCAGGTCCCGGAAAGTCCCCAGTGGTCAGACCAACCTGCCTCCCACGAGATCACCATGGCACCTCCAGTGGAAGCGGTACCAGGGGATGATCAGCCGTCTGAGAAGCCTCTGCCTCCCACTACGATGATGGTACAGCTGGTCGACACAGCAACCACTGTGCACACACACAGCAACTTCCAGCCAGCATGCCACAACCACATGGGGTGCTGCAACCAGGTAGCAGCCTGTTACCATCAATAAAAGCAGAGGTGACCGTACCACTCAACCTTCTTCTTGTCACAGGAACGCTCTTCCTCCGCTTCCAGATGGCCCACACGGAAAAGGAAGAAAAAGCAGCGCTGAGGGGACCAATACCATCTTCGTCCACCCCGCAAGAAATGGTCAAGAGTTACAGCAGCTGTGCGGCGACACAACAGTTGAGCTGACCAGGTAAAGCAATGGAAGAAAAGGATGAAAGCAGACCCGAATGCCAGTCCAACCTCCAAGCCTACAGCAAGAAGCTGAACCAACAAAGCCTACCACTCCCCTGACAGAGCAGGGAACGAGGTGTGGAAAGGTTATAAGGCCTGCAGACCACCTGAACCTCTAACATCAAGGATTTGAAGGGGGGTGGGGGGTAAGATGGGGTATTAAGAATGTTGTTAATGCTAATACTGTAATAGCAATAATGATGGAATAGCATTAAGGTTGTAACAAGGTAAATACATAAGACATATAACAATGTAAGACTTGAAGTAAACCAAAGTAACTCTATATCCATGGGATAAAGACTTAGGGGGAGGTGTAGCAGAAGGGTCTGGTATATACAGGGTTAATGTGGGACTGAGTATAGTACCGCCCACATGGTGAGTAATAAGGCACATTATCCTAGACCTAGGGTCAATGTGGTGTTGGCCAGAGACGTGTAAAGACCTAGGATGGAGATAGCTCCATGCCTGTACCCTTTACTGTATATGTGTATACAGATCGATGCAAGTAGTTAATAAAGACTTGCTGTTAACATACAGAAGATCATTAAGACTTCTTTAACAGACATATTCTTCAATCAAACCATCCTAACGAATGGGTACTGAAAATAATCGAGAAGGCTAATGGGATACTGGTTTTACATCTAGAGAACGAGATTAAAAGGGGGTAGAAGTCAGGCTTCGGCTATACAAAGTTGGACTTCACCTGGAGCACCGCAAGCAGCTCTGGGCACCACACGTTTGGGAGGATGTGTTGGTCTTGGAGCCAATGTAGTGCAGATTCGGCAGAATGACTGCGAAGGTTAAATTACAAGGAGACATTACACAAACTGGGATTGTACTTCCTGGAATTGAGAAGGTTGGGGGGGGGGATCAAAATTTTCGAGATATTAAGGGGAAGATATAAGGTAGAGAGGGAGAAAAGCTATTCCCACTGGTCGGGGAGTCTAGGACGAGGGGGCAGAGTCTAAAAATTAGAAGCAGACCTTTCGGGAGTGCAGTTAGGAAACGCTTCCTCAAAGGGAGGGAGAAGTCTGGAACTCTCTTTCTGCAAGTGGCAATTGGTGCTGGATCAATTAATTTTAAATATGAGATTTTTTTAGATTTTTGTTAACTAAAGGAATTCAGGGATATGGGGAAAAGGCTGGTAGATGGAATTAGGTCACAGATCAGTCATGGTCTCACTGAATTTCAGAACCAGCTTGAGGGGCTGAATGGCCTCCTCTGTTGCTATGTTCCAATTAAGAAGGAAGATGGTGTGCTAGTCTTTAATGCAAAGGGGTGAGGGTATGTAGAAGTCTTGCTGTAATTATGTAGGGCTTTTGGGAGATACCAGGAGTAATGTACACAACTTCGGCCTCCTTAACTAAGGATGAATCTAGCTATCTTAGGAGAGGTGTGAGAAAGGTTCCATGGACTGATTCCTGGGATTGTGGGGTGGGGGTTGGGGGGGTGTGGTTGGTTGGGGGAGTCGCAGTCTCAGGATAAGGGGTCATCCATTTTGGACTAAGTTGAGGAGAAACTCCTTCACTCAAAGTTGTCGTGAATCTTTGCAATTCCATGGGGTAGAGAGCTGTGGATGCTCAGCCATTGACAGAGGTCGATAGATTTCTGGACACTAAGGGAATCGAGGGATGTTGGGGATTTGGTGGGAAAGTGGAGTGGAGCTGAATTGAGGGGGAGACAGTGGTGTAGTGGTAATGTCACTGGACTAGTAATCCAGTATAACCAGGATAATGCTCCGGTTCAAATCCCACCAGGGCAGCTGGTGGAATTTAAATTCAATTAATAAATCTGGAATTATAAAGCTAGTCTCAGCAATGGTGACCATGACAACTATCATTGATTGTTGGTTCACCCTATCACTTTGGAGAAGGAAATCTGCCGTCCTTACCTGGTCTGGCCTATGTGTGACTCCAGACCCCACAACAATGTGGTTAACTCTTAACTGCCCCGTGAAAAGCCACTCAGTTCGAGGGCAATTAGGGATGGGCAACAAATGCCAGCCTTGCAAGGAGATGCCCACATCCCATGAAAGAATGAAAAAGAAAGGCATGATCCTATTGAGTGGCTGAGCAGGCCCGAGGGGCTGAATGGCCTCCTCCCTGCTCCCAATTCTTATGTTTGTTAAGTGTTCATTGACTCTTTGTCCTCTTTTGCGAGGTATCTTCGAAACGGTTTAACAGGTTGGAATGCTTCAAGGTGACCTAATTTTTTTTGGCTTGCTACCGAGTCAGGTCCAGCGTAATGGCAACAGGGGCTTTTAAGGCAGAAGAGATGTGAGGAGTTGATAAAGGGTGGCGTGCCAGGAGCAGTCAGGTGGGAGGCAGTAACCTACTTTAAGTGGTGATGTGCTACTCTCGGTTGAGTCACACTTTCCCTTTGATAAGAATTCAAATAGAAAATGTCTTTTGGAAAGATTCCAAAAATGCATATTTCTCTTTAATATTCAGAAAGCCAACGCCAACTATGTGTTAATTCTGGTCAAGGAGACAATTGCATCGTTGAGTGGAATATTAACTGATGCATTCCATTCTATTCTCTCTCTGCTTGGCTCTTGTTTTGTAGTTCTTGGTCCATCTGTCTCTCAGTCTTTCGAGCTTTTTTTTCTCCGACCTGTTCCTCCACGTTTCTTGCCCTTATTTACCTCTTAACAAAGGCTGTGCTGCAGCTCTGTCATAGCTGGGTGCTCACCACTGCTTCATCCAGTGGTTCCCCTTTAAACACATTGGTTAAGCGATTTGACGGGTGGGAGGGTGCTGATGGTGGTGCAGGGAGGGTTGCCCATTGCAGAGCTCCCCATCTGCAGTTGTGAGCCAGGGTGATTTTTTAAAAAATTCTTTCATGGGGTGTGGCTGTCTCTGGCGAGGGCAGCATTTGTTGCTCATCCCTAATTGCCCCTTGAACTGAGTGCTCTCGCTCGGCCATTTCAAAGAGCAGCCAAGCGCCAACCACATAGCTGTGGGTCTGGAGTCACGTGTAGGCCAGACCGGGTAAGGCCGGCAGATTTCCCTCCCTAAAGGGACATTAGTGAGCCAGATAATTGTTGCCACGGTCACCGTTACCGAGACTAACTTTCAATTCACCATTTTATTAATTGAATTTAAATTCCACCAGCTGCCGTGGTGGGATTTGAACCCGTGTCCCCAGAGCGTTAGCCTGGGCCTCTGGATGACTAGTCTTGGTGAGTTGCTGCAGTGCATCTTGGAGATGGTACACACTACTGCCACCATGAACCAGCGGTGGAGGGAGTGGACGTTTAAGGTGGTGGATGGGGTGCCAATCAAGCAGGACTTGCTTTGTCCTGGTTGGTGTTGTTGAGTATTGTGGGAGCTGCACTCATCCAGGCAAGTGGGGAGTATTCCATCAAACTCCTGACTTATGCCTGGTGGTGGTGGTGGTGGGTCACGAGCTGGGGTTAACCTGCTCTGACGCAGGCCTATCAGGGCTAATTGTTGTGCGGCTACCATGGAAATCAGCTGATTCAGGCTAAGAAGGAAATCAGCCAGACCTTTCCTCGTCTCACATGGATCAGCTTGGTGTTGGCTAAGCTCTCTGCAACTCATGAAGCTCTTTCTCCCTCTTTTTTCTCTCACCTCCATGTCATTCTCTGCTTTTTTCTCTCTGTCTCTATCACTGTCTCCCAGTCCCTTCCCCTTTTCTCCATCTATCCCACACTTTGACTTTCATCCTTCCTGCTCTGTCTCATTCTCTCTATTTCTATTCACATTCTTGACTTGCCTCCTTCCTTTCCTCTATAGATTCTTCTCTCTCTTTATCTTGCACTCTCTTTCCTTTGTCAGCGCACGATTCTCTTTCCACTCCCACTCTCGCCTCTGACTCTTTCTCCTTATCTCTCGGGCCATCTTTAACCCTTCTCTCTCTATCTCTTTCCATGTAGTGGGTTGAAGATGAGAATAGTTCTCCATCTGATGTACAGGATGCAGCATTATGCTTATAAATGCACTTTCTAACACCTACTGATTTTTCGGATGAAAGGGCATTATTCTATGTCGGAAGAATTGCTTTTGCAGCTTTACTGTGCAATAATTCGATATCGAGTTAGCAAAGAAAACAATAGAGTCAGAACATTCACAGTGCACCGCTGAAAATCCCCACTTTCTGTGAGAAAAATATTGTCACATCATTAAGGAATGCTAATTTCACTCCTATGTTAGGGGGTGAAGCACAAATTCCCTCTGGTTAAATACTGGGAAAATGGAAGTCATAGCCTGTGGCCCCATCTCAAACTCCATTCCCTTACGGTCGACCCTATCCCTCTCCTTGGCAACGGTCCTGATTTCCATTGCTCCATTATTTTTGCGGCAGTGCCTGGAACCTAAGCTCTGGAATTCCCTCCCTAAACCTCTCCGTCTCTCTCTCTCTGTCTCTCTCTCTCTCTCTCCTCCTTTAAGATGGTCCTTAAAACCAAACTCTTTGACTAAGCTTTTGGTCAGCTGGTCCCTAATATCTCTTTACATGGCTCAGTGTCAAATTTTGTCTGGTAACGCCCCAGAGAAGCATCTTGGGCTGTTTTGTTCTGCTAAAGACGTTATACTAATGCAAGTTGCTTTGTTGAAAATCAGAGAGTGTTTATGTCACAGAAAGAGGCCGCTTGGCCCATCGTGTCTGCGCTGGCTGAGAAACGAACTACCCAGCCTCATCCCACTTTCCCACATTTGGTCCATAGCCCTGCAGGTTACGGCGCTTGAGGTGCATATCCAGACACCATTTAAATGAGTCCAGGGTTTCTGCCTTTTATTTCTCAGGCAGTGAGTTCCAGGCCTCCACAACTCTCTGTGTGAAAAAGCTTTTCCGTTTCTCCCCTCTAACCTTTCTACCGATCACTTCAAATCGATGCTCCCTAGTCACTGACCTTTCTGCTAAAGTAAATAGGCCCTTCACATACCCTCTATCCAGGCTCTATCTCAAACGAATCTCCCCTCAGCCTCCTCTGTTCCAAGGAGAACAACCCCAGCTTATCCAATCTTGCCTCATAGCTGCAATTTTCCAGTCCTGGCAACATCCTTGTGAATCTCCTCTGTACTCTCTCTAATGCAATGAGACCCTTTCTGTAATGAGGTGACCAAGACTGCGCACAACATTCAAGTTCGTGGCCTAACTAATGTTTTACACGCTTGCAGCATAGGCTCCCTGCTCTTACATTCTATGCCTCAGCTAATGAAGGAAAAGATTCCATATGCTTTCTTAACCACTTTATTGACCTGTCCTGCTACCTTCAGGGATCTGTGGACATTCACTCCAAGGTCCCCCACTTCCTCTACACCTCAGTATCCTCCTGTTTACTGTGTAATCCTTTGCCTTGTGTGACCTCCCCAAATGCATCACCTCACACTTCTCTGGGTTGAATTCCATTTGCCACTTTTCTGCCCACCTGACCAGTCCATTGATATCTTGCTGCAGTCCACAGCTATCCTCCTTGCTATCTACTGCACGGCCAATTTTTGTATCGTCTGCAAACTTCTTGATCATTCCCCCTACATTTACTTCCATGTCATTAATATATACCATAAGTGTTGTAGGGGCTGGAGGAGGTTACAGAGATAGGGAGGGGTGTAGGGGCTGGAGGAGGTTACAGAGATAGGGAGGGGTATAGGAGCTGGAGGAGGTTTTAGAGATAGGGAGGGGTGTAGGGGCTGGAGGAGGTTACAGAAATAGGGAGGGGTGTAGGGGCTGGAGGAGGTTACAGAGATAGGGAGGGGTGTAGGGGCTGGAGGGTGTTACAGAGATAGGGAGGGGTGTAAGGGCTGGAGGGGGTTACAGAGATAGGGAGAGGGTGTAGGGGCTGGAGGAGGTTACAGAGATACGGAGGGGTATAGGAGCTGGAGGAGGTTTTAGAGATAGGGAGGGGTGTAGGGGCTGGAGGAGGTTACAGAGATAGGGAGGGGTGTAGGGGCTGGAGGAGGTTATAGAGATGAGGGGGGTGGTGTCAGGGCTGGTGAAGTTTCTTTTCTTTCTTTTATCCATCCACAGGTATCACTGGCAAGGTGGCAGCATTAATTACTCATCCCTAATTGCGCTTGTTCAGAGGGGCATTTAAGAGTTAACCACATTGCTGTGGGTCTGGAGTCACAGGTAGGCCAGACTAGGTAAGGATTGCAGATTTCCTCCCCTAAAGGGGCAATAGTGAACCGGATGGGTTTTTACAACAATTGGCAATGGTTTCAGCATCATCATCAGAATTTTAATTCAACCCCCACCACCCGAACAGACACCCACCACCCCAACACACACCCATCAACCAAACACACACCCAGCACCCCAACACACACCCAGCACCACCCCAACACACACCCACCACCCCAACACACACCCACCACCCCAACACACACCCCCCGCCACAACACACACCCCCCGCCACAACACACACCCAGCACCCCAACACACACCCAGCACCCCAACACACACCCAGCACCCCAACACACACCCAGCACCCCAACACACACTCAGCACCACTGCTACAACACACACCCACCACCGCCACAACACACACCCACCACCACAACACACACCCACCAGCACAACACACACCCACCAGCACAACACACACCCACCAGCACAACACACACCCACCACCACCCAACACACACCAACCACCACCCAATACACACCCACCACCAACACCACAACACACAACTACCACCAACACCACAACAGACACCCACCACCACCCCAACACACACCCACCACCACCCGAACACACACCCACCATCAACACCACAACACACACCTACCACCAACACCACAACAGACACCCCCCACCACCCCAACACACACCCACCACCCCAACACACACCCACCACACCAACACACACCCCCCACCACAACACACACCCAGCACCCCAACACACACCCCCCACCACTACAACACACACCCAGCACCCCAACACACACCCAGCACCCCAACAAACACCCACCACCCTCCGAACACACACCCACCACCCCAACACACACCCACCACCCCAACATACACCCACCACCCCAACACACACCCACCACCACCCCAACACACATCCACCACCACCCCAACACACACCCACCACCACCACAACACACACCCACCACCACCCCAACACACACCCACCACCACCCCAACACACATACACCCCCACAACATACACCCACCACCACCCAACACACATCCACCCCAGCCACAACACACCCAGCACCACCACAACACACACCCACCACCGCCACAACACACACCCACTACCACCACAACACACACCCACCACTGCCACAACACACACCCACCACTGCCACAACACACACCCACCACCCCAACACACACCCACCACCCCAATACACACCCACCATCCCAACACACAGCCACCACCCCAACACACACCCAGCACCACCCCAACACACCCACCACCCCAACACACACGCACCACCCCAACACACACGCACCACCCCAATACACACCCACCACCCGAACACACACACCCACCACCCCAACACACACACCCACCACCCCAACACACACACCCACCACCCCAACACACACACCCACCACCCCAACACACACACCCACCACCACAACACGCACCCATCAGCCCAACACACACCCATCACCCCAACACACACCCATCACCCCAACACACACCTATCACCCCAACACACACCCAGCACCACCACAATACACACCCACCACCCCAACACACACCCAGCACCCCAACACACACCCAGCACCACTACAACACACACCCAGCACCCCAACACACACCCAGCACCCCAACAAACATCCACCACCCCAACACACACCTCCCATCACCCGAACACACACCCACCACCCCAGCACACACCCACCACCCCAACACACACCCCCGACCACCTGAACACACACCCACCACCCCAACACACATCCACCACCCCAACACACACCCACCACCACCCCAACACACACCCACCACCACCCCAACACACATCCACCACCCCAACACACACCCACCACCACCACAACACACACCCACCACCACCACAACACACACCCACCACCACCACAACACACAACTACCACCAACACCACAACAGACACCCACCACCACCCCAACACACACCCACCACCACCCCAACACACACCCACCACCCCAACACGCACCCCCCACCACCACAACACACACCCAGCACCCCAACACAAACCCCCACCACTACAACACACACCCAGCACCCCAACACACACCCACCACCCCAACACACACCCACCACCCCAACACACACCCCCCATCACCCGAATACACACCCACCACCCCAACACACACCCACCACCCCAACACACACCCACCACTCCAACACACACCCCCGACCACCTGAACACACACCCACCACCCCAACACACATCCACCACCCCAACACACACCCACCACCACCACAACACACACCCACCACCACCCCAACACACACCCACCACCACCCCAACACACATCCACCACCCCAACACACACCCCCCATCACCCGAATACACACCCACCACCCCAACACACACCCACCACCCCAACACACACCCACCACCCCAACACACACCCCCGACCACCTGAACACACACCCACCACCCCAACACACATCCACCACCCCAACACACACCCACCACCACCACAACATACACCCACCACCACCCCAACACACACCCACCACCACCCCAACACACATCCACCACCACCCCAACACACATCCACCACCCCAACACACACCCACCACCACCACAACACACACCCACCACCCCAACACACACCCATCATCACCACAACACACACACCCACCACCACCACAACACACACCCACCACCACCACAACACACAACTACCACCAACACCACAACAGACACCCACCACCACCCCAACACACACCCACCACCACCCCAACACACATCCACCCCCACAACACACACCCACCAACACCCAACACACATCCACCACCCCAACACACACCCAGCACCCAACACACACACACCACCCCAACACACACCCCACACCACCACAACACACACCCAGCACCCCAACACAAACCCCCACCACTACAACACACACCCAGCACCCCAACACACACCCACCACCCCAACACACACCCCCCATCACCCGAATACACACCCACCACCCCAACACACACCCACCAACCCAACACACACCCCCCACCACCCGAACACACACCCACCACCCCAACACACACCCACCACCCCAACACACACCCACCACCACCACAACACACACCCACCACCACCCCAACACACATCCACCACCACCCCAACACACATCCACTACCACCCCAACACACACCCACCACCACCACAACACACACTCACCACCACCACAACACACACCTACCACCAACACCACAACAGACACCCACCACCACCCCAACACACACCCACCACCACCCCAACACACATACACCCCCACAACATACACCCACCACCACCCAACACACATCCACCCCAGCCACAACACACATCCAGCACCACCACAACACACACCCACCACCGCAACAACACACGCCCACTACCACCACAACACACACCCACCACTGCCACAACACACACCCACCACCCCAACACACACCCACCGCCCCAATACACACCCACCATCCCAACACACAGCCACCATCAACACCACAACACACACCTACCACCAACACCACAACAGACACCCACCACCACCCGAACACACACCCACCACCCCAACACATACCCACCACCACAACACACACCCACCACCACAACACACACCCAGGACCACCTGAACACACACCCACCACCCCAACACACATCCACCACCCCAACACACACCCACCACCACCACAACACACACCCACCACCACCCCAACACACACCCACCACCACCCCAACACACATCCACCACCCCAACACACACCCCCCATCACCCGAATACACACCCACCACCCCAACACACACCCACCACCCCAACACACACCCACCACCCCAACACACACCCCCGACCACCTGAACACACACCCACCACCCCAACACACATCCACCACCCCAACACACACCCACCACCACCACAACACACACCCACCACCACCCCAACACACACCCACCACCACCCCAACACACATCCACCACCACCCCAACACACATCCACCACCCCAACACACACCCACCACCACCACAACACACACCCACCACCCCAACACACACCCATCATCACCACAACACACACACCCACCACCACCACAACACACACCCACCACCACCACAACACACAACTACCACCAACACCACAACAGACACCCACCACCACCCCAACACACACCCACCACCACCCCAACACACATCCACCCCCACAACACACACCCACCAACACCCAACACACATCCACCACCCCAACACACACCCAGCACCCAACACACACACACCACCCCAACACACACCCCCCACCACCACAACACACACCCAGCACCCCAACACAAACCCCCACCACTACAACACACACCCAGCACCCCAACACACACCCACCACCCCAACACACACCCCCCATCACCCGAATACACACCCACCACCCCAACACACACCCACCAACCCAACACACACCCCCCACCACCCGAACACACACCCACCACCCCAACACACATCCACCACCCCAACACACACCCACCACCACCACAACACACACCCACCACCCCAACACACACCCACCACAACTCCAACACACATCCACCACCCCAACACACACCCACCACCACAACACACACCCACCAGCACAACACACACCCACCACCACCCAACACACACCCACCACCACCCAACACACACCAACCACCACCCAATACACACCCACCACCAACACCACAACACACAACTACCACCAACACCACAACAGACGCCCACCACCACCCCAACACACACCCACCACCACCCCAACACACATCCACCCCCCAACACACACCCACCACCACCCCAACACACACCCATCACCACCCCAACACACACCCACCACCACCCCAACACACACCCACCACCACCCCAACACACACCCACCACCACCCGAACACACACCCACCATCAACACCACAACACACACCTACCACCAACACCACAACAGACACCCCCCACCACCCCAACACACACCCACCACCCCAACACACACCCACCACACCAACACACACCCCCCACCACAACACACACCCAGCACCCCAACACACACCCAGCACCCCAACACACACCCCCCACCACTACAACACACACCCAGCACCCTAACACACACCCAGCACCCCAACACACACCCAGCACCCCAACAAACACCCAGCACCCCAACAAACACCCACCACCCTCCGAACACACACCCACCACCCTCCGAACACACACCCACCACCCCAACACACACCCACCACCCCAACACACACCCACCACCCCAACACACACCCACCACCACCACAACACACACCCACCACCACCCCAACACACATCCACCACCACCCCAACACACATCCACTACCACCCCAACACACACCCACCACCACCACAACACACACCCACCACCACCACAACACACACCTACCACCAACACCACAACAGACACCCACCACCACCCCAACACACACCCACCACCACCCCAACACACATACGCCCCCACAACATTCACCCACCACCACCCAACACACATCCACCCCAGCCACAACACACATCCAGCACCACCACAACACACACCCACCACCGCAACAACACACGCCCACTACCACCACAACACACACCCACCACTGCCACAACACACACCCACCACCCCAACACACACCCACCGCCCCAATACACACCCACCATCCCAACACACAGCCACCATCAACACCACAACACACACCTACCACCAACACCACAACAGACACCCACCACCACCCGAACACACACCCACCACACCAACACATACCCACCACCACAACACACACCCACCACCACAACACACACCCACCACCACAACACACACCCACCACCACAACACACACCCACCACCCCAACACACACCCACCACCCCAACACACACCCAGCACCACCACAACACACACCCACCACCCCAACACATACCCACCACCCCAACACACACTCAGCACCACCGCCACAACACACACCCAGAACCAAAATACACACCCACCACCACCGGAACAAACACCCACCAACCGAACACACACCCACCACCCCAACACACACCCACCACCCCAACACACACCCACCACCCCAACACACACCCACCACCCCAACACACACCCACCACCCCAACACACACTCAGCACCACCGCCACAACACACACCCAGAACCAAAATACACACCCACCACCACCGGAACAAACACCCACCACCCGAACACACACCCACCACCCCAACACACACCCACCACCCCAACACACACCCACCACCCCAACACACACCCACCACCCCAATACACACCCACCACCCCAATACACACCCACCACCCCAACACACACCCACCACCCCAACACACACCCACCACCCCAACACACACCCACCACCCCAACACACACCCACCACCCCAACACACACCCACCACCCCAACACACACCCAACACCCCAACACACACCCAACACCCCAACACACACCCAACACCCCAACACACACCCAACACCCCAACACACACCCAACACCCCAGCACACACCCAACACCCCAACACACACCCAACACCCCAGCACACACCCAACACCCCAGCACACACCCAACACCCCAGCATACACCCACCACCAACTGAACACACACCCACCACCGCCACAACACACACCCACCACCACCTGAATACCCACCCACCACTACCCGAACACACACCCACCACCCCAACACACACCCACCACCCCAACACACACCCACCACCCCAACACACACCCACCACCCCAACACACACCCAACACCCCAACACACACCCAACACCCCAACACACACCCAACACCCCAACACACACCCAACACCCCAACACACACCCAACACCCCAGCACACACCCAACACCCCAACACACACCCAACACCCCAGCACACACCCAACACCCCAGCACACACCCAACACCCCAGCACACACCCACCACCAACCGAACACACACCCACCACCGCCACAACACACACCCACCACCACCTGAATACCCACCCACCACTACCCGAACACACACCCACCACACCAACACACACCCACCACCCCAGCACACACCCACCACCACCTGAAAACACACCCATCACCCCAATACATACCCACCACCCCAACACACACCCAGCACCACCACCATAACACACCCAACACCACAACACACACCCACCACCACCACCGCAACACACATCCACCACCACCCGAACACACAGCCATCACCGCAATACACACCCACCATCACCCAAACACACACCAACCACCACCCGAACACACACCCA
The DNA here is from genome assembly GCF_017639515.1 of Carcharodon carcharias. Taxonomy (NCBI): domain Eukaryota; kingdom Metazoa; phylum Chordata; class Chondrichthyes; order Lamniformes; family Lamnidae; genus Carcharodon; species Carcharodon carcharias. The sequence goes on from NW_024470726.1 coordinate 4,708,899, forward strand.
CCACCCCAACACACACCCACCACCCCAACACACACCCACCACCACCCCAACATACACCCACCACCACAAAACACACCCACCACCACCACAACACACACCCAACACCCCAACACACACCCACCACCACCACAACACACACCCACTACCCCAACACACACCCACCACAACACACACCCACCACCACCACCCCAACACACACCCGAACACAGACCCACCATCCCAACACACGCCCAGCACCACCCGAACACACACCCACCACCCCAATACACACCCACCACCACCCTAACACACCCAACACCCCAATACACACCCACCACCCCAACACACACTCATCACCCCAACACACACTCATCACCCCAACACACACTCATCACCCCAACACACACTCATCACCCCAACACACACCCAGCACCACCACAATACACACCCACCACCACCCCAAGACACCCACCACCCCAACACACACCCACCACCCCAATACACACCCACCACCCGTACACACATACCCACCACCCCAACACACACACCCACCACCCCAACACACACACCCACCACCCCAACACACACACCCACCACCCCAACACACACACCCACCACCCCAACACACGCCCACCACCCCAACACACATGCACCACCCCAACACACACGCACCACCCCAACACACACGCACCACCCCAACACACACGCACCACCCCAACACACACGCACCACCCCAACACACACGCACCACCCCAACACACACCCACCACCCGAACACACACCCACCACCCGAACACACACCCACCAGCACCTGAACACACACCCACCACCCCAATACACACCCACCACTACCCCAACACACACCCAGCACCCCAACACACACCCAGCACCCCAACACACACTCAGCACCACTGCCACAACACACACCCACCACCGCCACAACACACACCCACCGCCGCCACAACACCCACCACCACCGCCTCAACACACACCCACCACCGCCACAACACACACCCACCACCGCCACAACACACACCCACCACCGCCTCAACACACACCCACCACCGCCACAACACACACCCACCACCGCCATAACACACACCCACCACCGCCACAACACACACCCACCATCGCCACAACACACACCCACCATCGCCACAACACACACCCACTACCGCCACAACACACACCCACCACTGTCACAACACACACCCACCACCGCCACAACACACACCCACCACCGCCACAACACACACCCACCACCGCCACAACACACACCCACCATCGCCACAACACACACCCACCATCGCCACAACACACACCCACTACCGCCACAACACACACCCACCACTGTCACAACACACACCCACCACCGCCACAACACACACCCACCACCGCCACAACACACACCCACCACCGCCACAACACACACCCACCACCGCCAAAACACCCACCACCATCGCCTCAACACACACCCACCACCGCCACAACACACACCCACCACCGCCACAACACACACCCACCACCGCCACAACACACACCCACCACCGCCACAACACACACCTATCACCGCCTCAACACACACCCACCACCGCCACAACACACACCCACCACCGCCACAACACACACCCACCACCACCACAACACACACCCACCATTGCCACAACACACACCCACCATTGTCACAACACACACCCACCACCCCAACACACACACCCACCACCCCAACACACACACCCACCACCCCAACACACACCCAGCACCACCACCACAACACACACCCACCACCACAACACACACCCACCACCACCACCACAACACACACCCACCACCACCGCAACACACACCCACCACCACCCAAACACACACCCACCACCACCCAAACACACACCCACCACCCCCCAAACACACACCCACCACCACCGGGACACTCACCCACCACCCCAATACACACACCCACCACCACCAGAACACACACCCACCACCCCAACACACACTCAGCACCACCGCCACAACACACACCCACCACCGCCACAACACCCACCACCACCGCCTCAACACACACCCACCACCGCCACAACACACACCCACCACCACCCGAACACACACCCACCACCCCAACACACACTCAGCACCACCGCCACAACACACACCCACCACCGCCACAACACCCACCACCACCGCCTCAACACACACCCACCACCGCCACAACACACACCCACCACCGCCACAACACACACCCACCACCGGCACAACACACACCCACCACCGCCACAACACACACCCACCACCGCCACAACACACACCCACCACTGTCACAACACACACCCACCATTGTCACAACGCACACCCACCACCACCCGAACACACACCCACCACCCCCCAACACACACCCATCAGCACCCCAACACACCCACCACCCCAACACACACCCACCACCCCAACACACACACCCACCACCCCAACACACACACCCACCACCCCAACACACACCCATCACCCCAACACACACACCCACCACCCCAACACACACCCACCACCCCAACACACACCCACCACCACAACACACACCCAGCACCACCACAATACACACCCACCACCCCAACACACACCCACCACCACCCCAACACACACCCACTACCAACACCACAACACACACCCACCACCCCAACACACACCCACCACCATCCCAACACACACCCACCACCGCCACAACACACACCCACCACCGCCTCAACACACACCCACCACCGCCACAACACACACCCACCACCGCCACAACACACACCCACCACCGCCACAACACACACCCACCATCGCCACAACACACACCCACCATCGCCACAACACACACCCACTACCGCCACAACACACACCCACCACTGTCACAACACACACCCACCACCGCCACAACACACACCCACCACCGCCACAACACACACCCACCACCGCCACAACACACACCCACCACCGCCACAACACCCACCACCATCGCCTCAACACACACCCACCACCGCCACAACACACACCCACCACCGCCACAACACACACCCACCACCGCCACAACACACACCCATCACCGCCTCAACACACACCCACCACCGCCACAACACACACCCACCACCGCCACAACACACACCCACCACCACCACAACACACACCCACCATTGCCACAACACACACCCACCATTGTCACAACACACACACACCACCCCAACACACACCCACCACCCCAACACACACCCACCACAACACACACCCACCACCACCACCCCAACACACACCCGAACACAGACCCACCATCCCAACACACGCCCAGCACCACCCGAACACACACCCACCACCCCAATACACACCCACCACCACCCTAACACACCCAACACCCCAATACACACCCACCACCCCAACACACACTCATCACCCCAACACACACTCATCACCCCAACACACACCCAGCACCACCACAATACACACCCACCACCACCCCAAGACACCCACCACCCCAACACACACCCACCACCCCAATACACACCCACCACCCGTACACACATACCCACCACCCCAACACACACACCCACCACCCCAACACACACACCCACCACCCCAACACACACACCCACCACCCCAACACACACACCCACCACCCCAACACACGCCCACCACCCCAACACACACGCCCACCACCCCAACACACACGCACCACCCCAACACACACGCACCACCCCAACACACACGCACCACCCCAACACACACGCACCACCCCAACACACACGCACCACCCCAACACACACCCACCACCCGAACACACACCCACCAGCACCTGAACACACACCCACCACCCCAATACACACCCACCACTACCCCAACACACACCCACCACCCCAACACACACCCAGCACCCCAACACACACTCAGCACCACTGCCACAACACACACCCACCACCGCCACAACACACACCCACCGCCGCCACAACACACACCCACCGCCGCCACAACACCCACCACCACCGCCTCAACACACACCCACCACCGCCACAACACACACCCACCACCGCCACAACACACACCCACCACCGCCACAACACACACCCACCACCGCCACAACACACACCCACCACCGCCACAACACACACCCACCATCGCCACAACACACACCCACCATCGCCACAACACACACCCACCATCGCCACAACACACACCCACTACCGCCACAACACACACCCACCACTGTCACAACACACACCCACCACCGCCACAACACACACCCACCACCGCCACAACACACACCCACCACCGCCACAACACACACCCACCACCGCCAAAACACCCACCACCATCGCCTCAACACACACCCACCACCGCCACAACACACACCCACCACCGCCACAACACACACCCACCACCGCCACAACACACACCCACCACCGCCACAACACACACCCACCATTGTCACAACACACACCCACCACCCCAACACACACACCCACCACCCCAACACACACACCCACCACCCCAACACACACCCAGCACCACCACCACAACACACACCCACCACCACAACACACACCCACCACCACCACCACAACACACACCCACCACCACCGCAACACACACCCACCACCACCCAAACACACACCCACCACCACCCAAACACACACCCACCACCACCCAAACACACACCCACCACCACCGGGACACTCACCCACCACCCCAATACACACACCCACCACCACCCGAACACACACCCACCACCCCAACACACACTCAGCACCACCGCCACAACACACACCCACCACCGCCACAACACCCACCACCACCGCCTCAACACACACCCACCACCGCCACAACACACACCCACCACCACCCGAACACACACCCACCACCCCAACACACACTCAGCACCACCGCCACAACACACACCCACCACCGCCACAACACCCACCACCACCGCCTCAACACACACCCACCACCGCCACAACACACACCCACCACCGCCACAACACACACCCACCACCGGCACAACACACACCCACCACCGCCACAACACACACCCACCACTGTCACAACACACACCCACCATTGTCACAACGCACACCCACCACCACCCGAACACACACCCACCACCCCCCAACACACACCCATCAGCACCCCAACACACCCACCACCCCAACACACACCCACCACCCCAACACACACACCCACCACCCCAACACGCACACCCACCACCCCAACACACACCCACCACCCCAACACACACACCCACCACCCCAACACACACCCACCACCCCAACACACACCCACCACCACAACACACACCCAGCACCACCACAATACACACCCACCACCCCAACACACACCCACCACCACCCCAACACACACCCACTACCAACACCACAACACACACCCACCACCCCAACACACACCCACCACCATCCCAACACACACCCACCACCGCCACAACACACACCCACCACCGCCTCAACACACACCCACCACCGCCACAACACACACCCACCACCGCCACAACACACACCCACCACCGCCACAACACACACCCACCATCGCCACAACACACACCCACCATCGCCACAACACACACCCACTACCGCCACAACACACACCCACCACCTGTCACAACACACACCCACCACCGCCACAACACACACCCACCACCGCCACAACACACACCCACCACCGCCACAACACACACCCACCACCGCCACAACACCCACCACCATCGCCTCAACACACACCCACCACCGCCACAACACACACCCACCACCGCCACAACACACACCCACCACCGCCACAACACACACCCACCACCGCCACAACACACACCCACCACCGCCACAACACACTCCCACCACCGCCACAACACACACCCATCACCGCCTCAACACACACCCACCACCGCCACAACACACACCCACCACCGCCACAACACACACCCACCACCGCCACAACACACACCCACCATTGCCACAACACACACCCACCATTGTCACAACACACACCCACCACCCCAACACACACACCCACCACCCCAACACACACCCAGCACCACCACCCCAACACACACCCAGCACCACCACCACAACACACACCCAGCACCACCACCACAACACACACCCACCACCACAACACACACCCACCACCACCACCACAACACACACCCACCACCACCGCAACACACACCCACCACCACCCAAACACACACCCACCACTACCCAAACACACACCCACCACCACCCAAACACACACCCACCACCACCCGGACACTCACCCACCACCCCAATACACACACCCACCACCACCAGAACACACACCCACCACCCCAACACACACTCAGCACCACCGCCACAACACACACCCACCACCGCCACAACACCCACCACCACCGCCTCAACACACACCCACCACCGCCACAACACACACCCACCACCGCCACAACACACACCCACCACCGCCACAACACACACCCACCACTGTCACAACACACACCCACCACTGTCACAACACACACCCACCATTGTCACAACACACACCCACCACCACCCGAACACACACCCACCACCCCCCAACACACCCATCAGCACCCCAACACACACCCACCACCCCAACACACACACCCACCACCCCAACACGCACACCCACCACCCCAACACACACCCACCACCCCAACACACACCCACCACCCCAACACACACACCCACCACCCCAACACACACCCACCACCACAACACACACCCAGCACCACCACAATACACACCCACCACCACCCCAACACACACCCACTACCAACACCACAACACACACCCACCACCCCAACACACACCCACCACCATCCCAACACACACCCACCATCACCACAACACACACCTACCACCAACACCACAACAGACACCCACCACCACCTGAACACACACCCACCACCCCAACACATACTCACCATCCCAACACACAGCCACCATCAACACCACAACACACACCTACCACCAACACCACAACAGGCACCCACCACCACCCGAACACACACCCACCACCCCAACACATACCCACCACCACAACACACACCCACTACCGCCACAACACACACCCAGCACCACCACAACACACACCCACCACCACAACACACACCCACCACCACAACACACACCCACCACCACCCCAACACACACCCAGCACCACCACCACAACACACACCCACCAACCCAACACATACCCACCACCCCAACACATACCCACCACGCCAACACATACCCACCACCCCAACACACACTCAGCACCACCGCCACAACACATACCCAGCACCACAATACACACCCACCACCACCGGAAGAAACACCCACCACCCGAACACACACCCACCACCCCAACACACACGCACCACCCCAACACACACGCACCACCCCAACACACACGCACCACCCCAATACACACCCACCACCCCAATACACACCCACCACCCCAACACACACCCACCACCCCAACACACACCCACCACCCCAACACACACCCACCACCACCCCAACACACACCCACCACCACCCGAACACACACCCACCACCCCAATACACACCCACCACCCCAACACACACCCACCACCCCAACACACACCCACCACCCCAACACACACCCATCACCCCAACACACACCCATCACCCCAACACACACCCATCACCCCAACACACACCCAGCACCACCACAATACACACCCACCACCCCAATAAACACCCACCACCCCAATACACACCCACCACCACCCCAAGACACCCATCACCCCAACACACACACCCACCACCCCAACACACACACCCACCACCCCAACACACACACCCACCACCCCAACACACACACCCACCACCCCAACACACACACCCACCACCCCAACACACACCCACCACCCCAACACACACCCACCACCCCAACACACACCCACCACCACCCGAACACACACCCACCACCCCAATACACACCCACCACCCCCCCAACACACACCCACCACCCCAACACACACCCAGCACCCCAACACACACCCAGCACCCCAACACACACCCAGCACCCCAACACACACCCAGCACCCCAACACACACCCAGCACCCCAACACACACCCAGCACCCCAACACACACTCAGCACCACTGCTACAACACACACCCACCACCGCCACAACACACACCCACCACCGCCACAACACCCACCACCACCGCCTCAACACACACCCACCACCACCGCAACACACACCCACCACCACCGCAACACACACCCACCACCACCCCAACACACACCCACCACCCGAACACCCACCCACCACCCCAATACACACCCACCACCACCGCAACACACACCCACCACCCCAACACACACCCACCACCCCAATACACACCCACCACCCCAATACACACCCACCACCACCCCAACACACACCCACCACCCCAACACACACCCTTCACTCCAATACACACCCACCACCACCGCAACACACACCCACCACCCCAACACACACCCACCACCCCAATACACACCCACCACCACCCCAACACACACCCACCACCCCAACACACACCCTTCACCCCAACACACACCCACCACCCCAACACACACCCAGCACCCCAACACACACCCAGCACCACTGCCACAACACACACCCACCACCGCCTCAACACACACCCACCACCGCCACAACACACACCCACCACCACCACAACACACACCCACCATTGCCACAACACACACCCACCATTGTCACAACACACACCCACCACCACCCGAACACACACCCATCACCACCCCAACACACCCGCCACCCCAACACACACACCCGCCACCCCAACACACACACCCGCCACCCCAACACACACACCCGCCACCCCAACACACACACCCGCCACCCCAACACACACACCCGCCACCCCAACACACACACCCGCCACCAACACACACACCCGCCACCAACACACACACCCACCACCCCAACACACACACCCACCACCCCAACACACACACCCACCACCCCAACACACACACCCACCACCCCAACACACACACCCACCACCCCAACACACACACCCACCACCCCAACACACACGCCCACCACCCCAACACACACGCCCACCACCCCAACACACACCCACCACCCCAACACACACCCACCACCCCAACACACACCCACCACCCCAACACACACCCAGCACCACCACAATACACACCCACCACCCCAACACACACCCCCACCCAAACACACACCTAACACCACCACCACAACACACAACCACCACCACCGCAACACACACCCACCACCACCGCAACACACACCCACTACCACCATCCCAACACACACCCACCACCACCCCAACACACACCCACCACCCCAACACACACCCACCACCACCCCAACACACACCCACCACCCCAATACACACCCACCACCACCCCAACCCACACCCACCACACACCCACCACCCCAACACACACCCACCACCCCAACACACACCCACCACCCCAACACACACCCACCACCACCCGAACACACACCCACCACCCGAACACACACCCACCACCACCAATACACACCCACCACCACCCCAACACACACCCACCACCCCAACACACACCCACCACCCTAACACACACCCACCACCCCAACACACACCCAGCACCCCAACACACACCCAGCACCACTGCCACAACACACACCCACCATTGCCACAACACACACCCACCACTGCCACAACACACACCCACCACTGCCACAACACACACCCACCACCGCCACTACACCTACCACCACCGCCTCAACACACACCCACCACTGCCACAACACACACCCACCACCGCCACAACACACACCCATCACCGCCACAACACACACCCACCATTGCCACAACACACACCCACCACCACCCGAACACACACCCACCACCCCAACACACACCCACCACTGCCTCAACACACACCCACCACCCCAACACACACCCACCGCCACAACACACACCCACCACCACCCGAACACACACCCACCACCCCAACACACACCCATCATTGCCTCAACACACACCCACCACCCCAACACACACCCACCACCGCCACAACACACACCCACCACCGCCACAACACACACCCACCACCGCCACAACACACACCCACCACCGCCACAACACACACCCACCACCGCCACAACACACACCCACCACCGCCACAACACACGCCCACCACCGCCACAACACACACCCTGCTACCCCCAAAGTTCAACCTTACAGCTCTGGCTTGATTTTAAGATGTTTGGCACTTGGCACGTTCACTGGTGGGCCAGGGCATTGATGAGAATGCCTCTCGAATATTACGTGCAGTTTTGGTCTCCTTAGTTAAGGAAGAATGCAAATGCATTGGAGGCAGTTCAGAGGAGGTTTACTAGATTGATAACTGGAATGAGTGTGTTGTCTTATGAGGAAAGGTTGGACAGACTGGACTTGTTTCCACTGGAGTTTGTAAGAGTGAGGGGTGACTTGATTGAAGTGTACAAGTTCCTGAACAGTATTGACAAGGTGGGCATCGAAAGGATGTTTCCTCTTGATTGAGGTGTACAAAATTATGAGGGAATAGATAGAGCGGACAGGATAAAATTGTTTCCCTTGATGGAGAATTCTAGAACCAGGGGACATAGATTCAAGATAAGTGGCAGAAGGTGTAGGGGGGACATGAGGAAGAACTTTTTTACGCAGAGGGTAGTGGGTGTCTGGAATTCACTGCCTAAGTTGGTGGTAGAGGCTGAAACTTTAAACTCTTTTAAAAAGTACCTGGATCTGCACCTAAAGTGCTGTAAGATGCAGGGCTATGGGCCGGGTGCAGGAAGGTGGGATTAGAAAGGACACCTGGGTATCCTCGGACTGGCATGGACAAGATGGGCCGAATGGCCTCCTTCCGTGCTGTAACTTTTCTATGGTTCTATGGTTCTTGTGGGTGAGTCCAGAACTAGGGGGGCACTATTTTAAAATTAGTGGTTGCCCTTTTAGGTCAGAGATGAGGAGAAATCTTTTTCTCTCAGAGGGTTGTGTGACTTTGGAACTCTCTGCCTCCGAAGGTCATGGAGGTGGGGTCAGTGAATATTTTTAAGGCAGAGGTAGATAGATTCTTGTTAGGCAAGGGAATCAAAGATTATTGGGGTTAGATGGGAATGTGGAAATCGAAACACAAGATGATCAGCCATGATCTTATTGAATGGCAGAGCAGACTCGAGGGGCCGAATGGTCTACTCCTGTTCCTATTTCTTATGTTCTTCTTATGTTCTTATGGAAGGGGTCAGGCAGGACATTGCACGCTCAACATCACTTCCACTGTGTGCTAATACTCCAAGCAAACTTTGAAGAACCCAAGTTTGTCATGGGTCTCTTGGACAGGAGCTGGAAAGTTGGCATGTCCTCTCAGACTCCCAACCTTGTGTGTTCTCTGTCATTGGTAAGCAGGAGACGTAGTGGTAATGTCACTAGTCGAGTAATCCAGAGGCCCAGGCTAATGCTCTCGGGACACGGGTTCAAATCCCACCAATTTAAATCCAATTAATAAAATCTGGAATTGAAAGCTTGTCTCAGTGATAGTAACCCATAAAACCCGTCTGCTTCACTGATGTCCCTTGGAGAAGAAAATCTGGTGTCCTTTGCTGCTCTGGCCTACATGTTGCTCCAGACCCACAGCCATGTGGCTGACTACCCCTCTGAAATGGCTGAGCAAGCCACTCAGTTCAAGGGGCAATTAGGGATGGGCAATATTTGCTGGCCAACAGCCAAAAGGGTGAAAAAAAATAGATATAATAAACTTCTTACTGCATTGCTTTAATAAACGTCTTTGCAAGCAATTGAGATGTGGTGAGCTGAGGCGCAAGGCAGTTATCTCTTTGAATCTGCTACCAGGAATATGATTTCTGACAATGAAATCAACTCATTTTTGACTGAAAACCATGTGTATACTGGGAATGACCATAGTTCTTCATTCTAACGACTATCTGGTGGTTGATAAGCTAATGATAAACAGTTTCGGTTTGCTCAATGGACGCTGAACGGGCACTTTGCAGCCTTTCTGAAAAGTTGAGAGAGCTTAGGCCCAGACTAGCAAAAGGCAAGCACGTGCAGGAGTTTAAACAGCTATAATCGTGTGAGGTGATAGCCCAGAGGATGGCTAAATCTTTCTCCCTGCCTGTGCAGTGAGATCGAGCTCACCCAGGAATGCCTGCCTTTGAATAAGTACTGCTCCTCTCTCCGACAGAATTTCCGGATGTCTCCTTTTCCTTCACTGTTCTCGACTTCCCTCCGGGTGTTTGTTATGACACAGTAGTGGGTAAAAGCTGAATTGTTTAAACACCAGAGGGAAATTTAAAACAACTGTCATAACCTATATTTTCAATTGGTATGTTTGAGATGCAGCTCTGAATTCAGGAATAAGACCACCGGGCCTCAAGAGGTTTTTTTTATATTAAACTAAACATTTATTAATGTAATAACAAATTACACACATACATATGTCTACAAATTATGGCCATAATAACTCATAAACAAATCCACAAATTAATAACTCCCAGGCAAATCTCCACCAAGGTAACAGTAACCCATAGACTTTAAACAGACACCAGGCAAAGCACATTTGACCGTACAAATTCAAAATGAGGTTCCTTGCAATTTGGTTCCTTTGCAGGCACAGTTATAGGCTTACAGGCTGGTTAGTTCTTAAACGCCTCTGCCTTACACACAATCTCCTTTCCCTCTTTATACCTAGCTTTCCCTTTGAATGTAAATTTCCCACGGTATCACAAGGCTTTCCTTTACATCTTCTAATAGTAATATTTTCATCCCACTAATTTTATTAGTAATGTAAACACATGGCTTGGCGTCTCCCAGCTAGCTGCAAGATTTTCCTCCCACTCTTGAATGCTTTATCTAACCAATGAAAATTTACACTTTACCTTGTATCCTCCTTACATTTATCTAATTCACATCTAAAAACTACTATACATCAAAGCACCCAGGCTAGCCAGCTTTAATCCAATTAAGACACGCATAGTCAAACACATAGACACAGACCCCACTACAATTCCATTTTAAAAATAATTTCCAATAACATTATTAGGCATTAATATATCTTCATAACAGTGTTGGTTAATTTTGCTTTCACAGCCACATCTCCAGTTCCAATTAACTCTGTTTCTCTCTCCACATATTCTGCCCGACCTGCTGAGTATTTCCTGTGCTTTCTGTTTTTATTTCAGACTTCCAGCATCTGCAGTATTTTGCTTTCATTTTGCAGGCTTTGGCAAAGAGACATTTCATAGAATCTACAGTGCAGAAACAGGCCATTTGGCATGGTGTTTATGCTTCCCACGGGTCTCCTCCCACTGCTTTATATCTGACCCTATCAGCACATCCTTCTGTTTTTTTTTAAATGGGCCGGCACACAATGAAACATTCAAGATTCTGAAGGGTAGAGACAAAGAGATTGTTTCCCCTGACTAGGGAATCCAGAACACAGGGGCACAGTCTCAGGATAAGGGGCCGATCATTTAGGACTGAGATGAGGAGAAATTTAAAAATATAAAAACAAAAAACTGCAGATGCTGGAAATCCAAAACAAAAACAGAATTACCTGGAAAAACTCAGCAGGTCTGGCAGCATCGGTGGAGAAGAAAAGAGTTGACGTTTCGAGTCCTCATGACCCTTCAACAGAACTAGGTGAATCCAAGGAGAGGGGTGAAATATAAGCTGGTTTAAGGTTTTGTGGGGGGGGGGCGCGCATGGGGCGGGGGGTGCGCGTGGTTGGGTGGGCTTGCTGCATTGTTCCAGTGAAGCCCAATGCAAACTGGAGGAACAGCACCTCATCTTCCGACTAGGCACTTTACAGCCTTCCGGACTGAACATTGAATTCAACAACTTTAGGTCTTGAACTCCCTCCTCCATCCCCACCCCCTTTCTGTTTCATCCCCCTTTTGTTTTTTCCCAATAATTTCTATAGATTTTTCTTTTCCCACCTATTTCCATTATTTTTAAATCTTTTATGCACCCCACCCCCACTAGAGCTATACCTTGAGTGCTCTACCATCCATTCTTAATTAGCACATTCGTTTAGATAATATCACCAACTTCAACACCTGTGTTCTTTTGTCTGTGACATCTTTTGATTATCTGCTCCTATCACTGCTTGCTTGTCCCTACAACCACACCCCCCCTCCATTTCTCTGCCCCCACCCAACCACGCCACCCCCCCCCAACCCCCAAACCTTAAACCAGCTTATACTTCACCCCTCTCCTTGGATTCACCTAGTTCTGTTGAAGGGTCATGAGGACTCGAAACGTCAACTCTTTTCTTCTCCGCCGATGCTGCTGGATCTGCTGAGTTTTTCCAGGTAATTCTGTTTTTGATGAGGAGAAATTTCTTCATTCAAAGGGTTGGGAATCTTTGGAATTCTCTACCCCGGATGGTCGTGGATGCTCCATCATTTAATATATTTAAGGCCGGGATAGACAGATTTTTGGCCTCTCAAGGAATTAAGCGATATGGGGAGTGGATGGGAAAGTGGAGTTAAGGTCGATATTCAGCTATGATCGTATTGAGCAGGCTTGAGGGGCTGAGTGCCCTATTCCTATTCCAGTTACTTACGTTCTTTCTCCCTCATGTGTTTATCCAGCTTCTCCCTTAAATGCATCTCTGCTATTTGCCTCAACCATTCCCTGTGGGGGGCGAGTTCCACATTCTCCCCACTCTCTGGGTAAAGAAGTTTCTCCTAAATTCCCGATTGGATTTATTAGTGGCTATCTTATATCGATGCCCCCACCCCCCCCCAGCCCTTCCTAGTTCTGGTCTCCCCACCCTCACAAGTGGAAACACCTTCTCTATGTCTATCATACTTGTAAAGTCCTGTATCAGGCCACCCCCTCAGCCTAATCCTTTCTCGAGAAAGAGGGTGCTCTTAAAAGGTTGGCAGTCCCCAAAGCAGTAAAGTCACCTGGCCTGGATGCATCATAGATTTCTGAGGGAAGTAAGGGTGGTAACTTATCCACTTTGAGGCTAGCACACCCTTTCGTCTCCCCCCCTCACCTGCTGCCTGCCCCCAACATCCCCAGAGTACCCAATCAGTGTTGCCAACTGTGATTAAATATATTCCTCGAGGTTTCATCACATGAATTGCCCCCATGCTCCAGCCATTAGTCGGCCAACACCCTGGTGACGCACTGCATTCCTACGCCAATTGGAAGGCAAAAAGACTCGTTACCCAATTGGATGATGCTTGACTGTCAGCCAAATAGCCTTTTCCCCCTTTTTCAACATTTTCATATCTGGTAAAAAGAGATAGTCAAAGAAAAATGGCAAAATAAAAACAATCTTTTTGAACGTCCTGATGATCTTTCTCCAGGGTTGCACAAACAGCAGTGTCCTGGACAGTGATCGTCAATTCCTGAAAACTCCACCTCGCATGAATTGGTTCTGTGTAGGTGATGGACAACCCTGGAACCATCGGAAGGTTACAGCATAGAAAAAGGCCATTCAGCCCATCGTGTCTGCGCCAACCAAAAAAGAGAAATAAAAAGCAACGAGCCGCTCATTTCAATCTCGCTTCCCAGCGCTTGGTCCGTAGGCCTTGCAGGTTACAGCACTTCAGATGCAGATCCAGGCACCTTTTAAATGGCAAAAGCAAAATACTGCGGATGTTGGGAATCTGAAACAAGAGCAGAAAATGCTGGAAAAAACTCAGCAGGTCTGACAGCATCTGTGGAGAGAGAAACAGAGTTGATGTTTCAAGTTCTTATGAAGCTTTGAAGAAGGGTCAAATGGACTCGAAACGTCAACTCTGTTTCTCTCTCCACAGATGCTGTCAGACCTGCATTTTCTGTTTTTGTTTCACCTTTTAAATGAGTTGAGCGTTTCAGCCTCAACCACTAGTTCGGGTAGCGAATTCCAGGTGCCCACTATCCTCTGGGTGAAAAAGTTTTCCCTCATGCCCCCCCTCTAATCCTTCTACCAATCACCTTAGATCTATGCTCCCTTTGGTAATTAACCCCTCAGCTTGGGGAAACAAGTCTTTCCTGTCTACCCTATCTAGGCCACTCATAAATTTGTACACCTCAATTAGGTCACCCCTCAGGCTCCTCTGTTCTGAGGAAAACAACCTTGGCCTATCCAATCTCTCCTCACAGCAGCAACTTTCAAGCCCTAGCCACGTTCTTGTAAATCTTGTAAGTCGGACAGGAATGCAATGGGGTTTTAGCCGCACTGCCTCCATAGTTGGGCTCACACGTGTGGAGCAGCCAAGTTGGGTGGGAGAAACACAGAAAGTAGGAGCAGGAGTAGGCCACTTGGCCCTTCGAGCCTTCTCCCCCATCCATTATGATCATCCAACTCAATAGCCTGTTCCTTCTTTCTCCCCCATATCCTTTGATCCCTTTCGCCCCAAGAGCTATACCTTGAAAACATACAATGAGACCAGAGATCCATTGAACCACATCCCAGCAAAGGCAGGAAGGAGAATGTTTGTGTGTGTGTGTATCTTTAAGAGTCTTGGCTGGTTTGCCAAGCTCATGATCAAGGGTCACTGTGCCTTTAAAGAATTGGCCCCGCCCCCTAGACCTTCAGGGGTGTGGCTAACCCAGGGCCCCACCCACCCATCGGTTTAATTGATAGGAGGAACGTCGGACTTCCCAGCAAGATGGAGGAGGAGGCCATTCGGCCCCTTGAGCCTGTGCTCCACCATTCAATAAGATTGTCTGATCTGATTGTGGCCTTAATTCCGTTTCCCTGTCAGTCCACCACCGTCCCCCACATAACCCTTGAATCCCTTAATTAAAATAATCTAACTCAGCTCCACAGACGAATGATCTTCTGAGAGGAACAAATTCTCCTCATCTACATCTTAAATGGGAGACCCCTTATTCTTAAACTGTGTCCCCTGTTCTAGTCTCCACCAGTGCTGAGGACCAGAGACATAATTATATATTTTTTCATAAATCACCGGTTCCCTCAGATTTTACTTCACGATATAATACATGCAATTGAAAAACAACGGTTTAATCGAGGCACTAATGGTCAAGTCAGGCGAAAGCCGGTTTTCCTACCTTGAGCTTCTCACTGTAGGGACGCCGACAGCAGGGCGGTGGGACCTCAACTGATTGACAGTACTCTCCACCAATCGGAAAGGCGAGCCCCGAGCTAGAGGGCGGAGCTTCAATTGATCGACGACCCTTTGCACCAATCATCAGCTCGGTGCGCCCACCAACGTGGCGGAAACAAATAAGGCGGAGCACGGCGGGGGTGGGGACGTTGGTGGATGCAGCTTGACGAGCAGCGCTTGGGGCCTATCGGAGGAGCGAAAACTGTCGACAGGGGACGGGCAAAAGAGGAACCAACCAGTGGGCGGGAGTCGGATGACGGACAGCGCCGTTCACCAGTCGGACGAGAGGGAAGCCCAAACGGGTACCGCCCACCGGTGACGGACGAAGGAGGCGTGGTAACCAGCAAAGGAGGTTATTGGACCTAACTTGACGGGCGGCTATCTGCACTAATCACAAGTAGAGGGCAGCCCCGAAACGGTACCGCCCACCGGTAATGGCAAAGACCCGGGGGTGGGGGGGGGGTGGGGGTGGGGGGGTTGGGGGGGGGGTGGGGGTGGGGGGGTTGGGGGGGTAGGGGAAACAAACCCACTTGACGGACGTTGATCGTGACCAATCGGAAAAGGAGAGCTGGAGTCGCGTTGGACACGGGTGGGCGGGAACGCTCGATTGACAGCACCACTGACCAATCGGATGAGCGTAAGGGATCTGGAGCCGACTCACGGCGGTGGCGGCGCAGCGAATGGCGGGGCGCGGCGCGGCGGTCAGGAGGCGGGACCGCCGCCGCCGGCAGGTTGCGTCGTCCTCTCCTCAGTCGAAGGGAGGAGGAGGAAGAAGGAGAAGAGGTGGGGGGAAAAAACAAGCTGAAACCTTTCCTCTTTTAAAACTCATCCATTCAATTCGCCTCCAGTTTCCTTCCCGCTCCCTCCAAGGTTGTTGTCAGTTAGATTCGGTTCCGTTAAATTAAAAAAAAAATTTGCTTGACAACCTGAAGTCCATGAAAACGACAGGTAAGAGGTGACTAATTAATATGAAATAGTTTTATGCTTTTTCATCTGTCTGCCTTAGATCTAGAGTTAAAATGATTTGTTTCTTGTCCCAGCATGAGAAATGAGGATGTTGCCCACCTGGACAACAGGTAAGGGGTCAAAGGTCATTTGCCCCTTGGATGGGAGTTATACCTTTTGCAATGGTTTAGACCAACCCCTCACTTTGGGGGGGTGGGGGGAGATTGGGGTGCAGTGGTGGGGGTGGGGGTGGGGGTGGGGGGCGGTGGAGGAGGACGCGTAAGAGCGTGTTACAGGCCGAGGTGCCCTTAAAAAAGAAAAGCTGGAAGGCACACGTGTGGTCGAGGTAAAATTAAGAGAAAAGGGGGGGGAGGCCCAGGACCGGTGCCTCCTCTCCGCTCGCGGGTGAGGACCGGGATCAGTTGGGTGCCGGCGGCGCGTACACTCGGCGCTGCCTGGGGTCTTCTGGCTCACGCCCCTTACCCCGGCGCCAGGGCGCTGCACCCAAGCCACCTTCTGCTTCGCCCGGAGACAGAATGTGGATTGCCTCCGCGGGCAGGAGGAGGAAGAAGTGAGGGGGGGAGAAAAAAAGGCTCAAACTTTTCCCCTTTTAAAACATATCCATTCAATTCGCCTCTGCTTTCTTTTCCAGCAGGAAAAGGTGGGGTGGTGGGTTCGGGGGTGGGGTGAAAAACGTAGGAAAGAGGAACAGGAGGAGGCCATTTAGCCGTTGGAGCCTGCTCCGCCATTCAATTAGATCGTGGCTGATCTTGGGCTTAAACTCACATTTCCCACCCGCTCCCTTGATTCCCTGAGGGACCGAAAACCTGATCTACTCTCTCAATTCCATTTTCCCGTACTATCTCATTGATGTCATGAGAATCTAGTAATCTATGCATCTCTGTCTTGAAACTTTGCAATTCCAATAATTCACCACCCTCTGAGGGAAGAAATTTCTCCCCACCTCAGTTCTAAATGGCCCACCGCTTATTGTGAGACTGTGTCCCCTGGTTCTAGACACCCCAACCCCACGCCAACAAGGGGAAGCATCCTTCCTGCATTTACCCTGTCTAGTCCCTGGCGAATTTTGTATGTTCTAATGAGATCACCTCTCATTCTTCTAAACTCCAGAGAATACAGGCCCAGCCTCCTCATAGGAAAATCCCGTCATCCCAGGGATCAGTCTGGTTGGGGTGGGGAGGGAAAAGAGTGTTACCCTTATTCCTGATGGGAGCTTTTGTGTGTGGCTGCATCAAGCTGTGCGTGGACCCTCGGTATGCAAGGTGCTGAGGTTCTATCTGTCCTCGGGGTTGCTGCGGAACACTCCAGTTTAGTTGGACCTTGCCATCTCACCTATCCCTCATGGAAAAGTGGGTGCAGAAAAACACCTTTGACTACGTGTCCATCAGGCAGTCATCAGGCACGTCATGTCCTAGAGTCCCTGTGGGAAAAGGAGATGGTGGATCCTATCAGATGGTTCCCCTGAGCAGACATGTCAAAGTCATCGCCAGAACTTTCAAGCAAGCACCAAGTTGTAACCCCATCAGATCCTTCCAGCATGCTCGGGGCCTCACCATCTTCACACTCTAAGTGACTGTGGTGGGGAAGAGACCATCGCACACCTCCTTCCGGAATGTGCCTTTGCAAAGCAGATCTGGAATGCGATGTGCAGTGGCTGTTGTTGAGGCTCAGCCCGAACAGCTCCGTGACGCAGGACTCTGCTTTACGGTTGTTCTCAGAGACGCACACTGAGACAAATGTCAACTGCGGCTAGAGGGCCATCAGTTTGGTGGAAGATACTCTTTGGTTGGCCGGCACAAAGAGCTGTCGATGGCTGAGTGTGATTGAAGTGTGAGGTCATGCACTTTGGTAGGAAGAATAGAGGCATAGACTATTTTCTAAATGGGGAGAGAATTCAGAAGTCTGGAGTGCAAAGGGCCTTGGGAGTCCTAGTCCAGGATTCTCTTCAGGTTAACTTGCAGGTTGAGTCGGTAGTTAGGAAGGCAAATGCAATGTTGGCATTTATTTCGAGACGACTAGAATATAAAAGCAGGGATGTGCTGCTGAGGCTTTATAAAGCTCTGATCAGACCACATTTAGAATATTATGAGCAATTTTGGGCCCCTTATCACAGGAAGGATGTGCTGGCCCTGGAGAGGGTCCAGAGGAGGTTCACAAGAACGATCCCAGGAATGAAAGGCTTAACATATGAGGAACGTTTGAGGACTCTGGGTCTATACTCGATGGCGTTTAGAAGGATGAGGGGGGATCTGATTGAAACTTACAGAATTCTGAGAGGCCTGGATAGAGTGGACGTGGGGAAGATGTTTCCATTAGTAGGAGAGACTAGGACCTGAGGGCACAGCCTCAGAGTAAAGGGAAGACTTTTTAGAACAGAGATGAGGAGAAACTTCTTTAGCCAGAGAGTGGTGAATCTATGGAATTCATGGCCACAGAAGGCTGTGGAGGCCAGGTCATTGAGTGTATTTAAGACTGAGATAGATAGGTTCTTGATTGGTAAGGGGAACAAAGGTTACAGGGAGAAGGCAGGAGAATGGGGTTGAGAAACTTATCAGCCATGATTGAATGGTGGAGCAGACTCGATGGGCCGAATGGCCTATTTTCTGCTCCTACGTCTTATGGTCTTATGGAGTGTTGCAGAGGTCCAGGAATATGCACTAAAGCTTGGGGCAGCCACTGCAGAGGCTTAGCGGGGAAAGGCCACTGTCTAAGACCATCCTGCCATAGTACACTGAGGGGCTGGAAATGGGCTGTATATTTGACGTGAAATGATTATTGTAAATATAACCTGTAAATGTAAGCGTGTTGAGGCACCTCAGTGTGCCATATAATGTATTGATAGAAACAGATTTCATGCACTTTATATAGCTCAGATTCAACATTACATAATGTACATTTACAGATTTTATAAATACATTTTAATATTGGAATTAGAAGCATGTTATTGGCTGGAACCTGTGCCGGGATGCCAGTCACAGCAGTGATACTGGTTTTATTCCCTATCTCCAGGCCTACACCTGACCTGGTCCCCATTTTGTCTGAGTTTTCCCTGTCAGGGCTTGCATGTGGGCAGAGTGTCCGTGACTGTCATATTTTCAGACTCGAGGTGTTGTAGCATTTTCCTTTCCCCCTAGTTTTCAGAATGCACGCTCCATTTTTGTGATATATAATTAAATGGGTGGAATGGGGATGGCAGATTTTTAAAATTCTTTGGTGGGATGTGGGCGTCACTGGCAAGGTGAGTATTTATTGCCCGTCCCTAATTGCCCTTGAACCGAGAAGCCTCCTCGGCCGTTTCAGTGGGCCGCCAAGAGTCGACCACATTGTCACATGGAGGCCAGACTGAGTAAGGACAGCAGATTTCTTTCCCTAAAGGGACATCAGTGAACCAGATGAGTTTTTACCACAATGGAGGATAGTTGTCACTGTCACCATCACTGAGACTAGCTTTATATTCCAGATTTATTAATTGAATTTAAATTCCACCAGCTGTCGTGGCGGGATTTGGACACGTGTCCCCATTAACATTAGCCTCTAGATTACTAGTCCAGTGACTTTACCAGTACGCCACTCTTTTCCCCCTAAGAAGATGATAGCAATCTGATTTAGCTCGGAAATGGCACTCTGCTTCTTAAGCACTGACTCGCTGGTGTGATACGAGGGCTTACAGGATTACATTACGCTGACTGGTTAGAAGCATAGGAACAGGAGAGGGCCATTCAGCCCCTCTTTTTTCTGGTTGGTAAGATGTGACGAGGAGTGTGCCACAGGTATCAGTGGTGGAGCCTCAACTTTGTACAATTTATATAAATGACTTGGATGAAGGGACCGACGGGATGGTGGCTAAATTTGCTGACAAGACAAAGGTGGGTAGGAAAGTAAATTGTGAAGAGGACGTAAGGAGGCTACAAAGTGACGCAGATAGGTTAAGTGAGTGGGCAAAGACCTGGTAAATGAAGTAAAATGTAGGCAAATGTGAAATCGTTCATTTTGGCAGGAGGAATAAAAAGGAAGCTTATTATCTAAATGGTGAGAGATTGCAGAGTTCTAAGATTCAGAGGGATCTGGGTGTCCTAGTCCATGAATCACAAAAGGCTAATATGCAGGTACAGCAAGTAATTAGGAAAGCTAATAGAATATCATTTATTGTGAGGGGAATTGATTACAAAAGTAAGGAGGTTATGCTTCAGTTGTACAGGGCATTGGTGAGACCACATCTGCAGTACTGCCTACAGTACTGGCGTCCTTATTTAAAGAAAGATCCAAATGGATTAGAAGCAGTTCAGAGAAGGTTCACTAGAGTAAGACCAGGAATAGGAGGGTTGTCTTATGAGGAAAGGCTGGACAGATTAGGCTTGTATCCACTGGAATTTGGAAGAGTAAGAGGTGACTTAATTGAAACCTATAAGATCCTGAGAGGTCTTGACAGGGAGGATGTGGGGAGGATGTTTCCTGTTGTGGGAGATTCTAGAACCAGGGGTCACTGTTTAAAAATAAGGGGTTGCTCATTTAAGACTAGGATGAGAAATTTTCCCTCTGAGGGTTGAGAGTCTTTGGCACGCTTTTTGGAAGCAGAGCTCTTTGAATATTTTTAAGGCAGAGCTGGATAGATTCTTGATAAACAAGGGTGTGAAAGGTTATTGGAGGTAGGCAGGAATGTGGAGGTTACACTCAGATCAGCCATGATCTTATTGAATGGTGGAGCAGGCTCAAGGGGCTGAGTGGCCTACTCCTGCTCCTAGTTCGTATGTATGTTCGTATGCTCTAGCCCGTTGTGCTGTTAATGACATTGAGATAATAGCTGATCTGCAACTTAACTCCACATGCCTTCCTTCACCTCATAGCCCTCAATACCTTTGGCAAACAAAAATCTTTCAATCTCAGATTTAACATTAACAATTGATCCAGCGTATGCAGAAGAGAGTTCCAAACTTCCACTGCCCTTTGCGTGCAGAATTGTCTCCTAATTTCACTCCTGAAAGGCCTTACTCAGGTTGTATCAACTTGGTCTGCATTCCCTTGAGGATAGACAACTAAGGAGCAATCTGGTGAAAATCTTCAAAATTATTTGATGGGGTGGATGCTGAGGAGCTCTTTATTTGGGTAGCAGAATAGAGAGCAAGGAAGACGTAATCTTACGGTTCGAGCTCTTGGTGCAAAGTGGAAGCAGTTCACTTGGGTGGATGTGACGTAGTGGCATTGCCTGTCACTGGACTAGAATTCCAGAGGCACTGGGGACCCGGCTTCGAATCCCTCCACACCAGATGAATTCAATAAAAATCTGGAATTAGAAGTCTGATGATGACTAAGAAACCATTCCTGATTGTTCCCTCTTCAGGGATGGGCAATAAATGCTGGCCTAGCCAGTGACGCCCACATCCCATGAATGAGTTTGAAAAAAAAATTCTGGGACTACGGGGAGAAGGCGAGAGAATGGGGTTGAGAAACATATCAGCCATGATTGAAAGGTGGAGCTGACTCAATGGGCTGAATGGCCTAATTTCTGCTCCTATGTCTTATGGTCTCCCTTTCCTCTTGAATTACAACTTTAAAGACACCTAAAGGTATCAAAGGATTTGGGTAATGGAATTCAGGCACTGATCAACCGTGATCCAATGGGACAGCAGAGGAGGACCAAAGGGCTGAATGGTCTCCCCCTGTTCCCAGTGTTCCCACATTTCTATCAAAGAAGACACCACGTTAATGACTTGGGTTAGATCTCTTGTCAGACTGAGGGGTGGGAATTTGGGACACAGTTAAGCCATTAACCTGGAATTTTCAGGTGCGGACTGAACTGCCTTGCATCTTCAGTTTATTTTTTATTTTTAATGTCCTTTTTTTTTGCCTCTGTCTTCTGACATGTTTGTACATACAGGTAAGCAAGGGGCAAAAACTTTATAAGTGCTGCTGGTTCTTGTGGTAAGGTACGTCATGTGTGGTGTCAGTGTGGTGTAGCTCAGTGTTAGCACTCTTGCCTCCGAGTCAGAAGATTGTGCGTCAAATCCAGGTCAACGCTCCCAGTGCCAGCACTGAGGGTCGTGCCGCACTACTGGAGGTGCTGTCTTTTCGATGAGACCTTAAACAGAGGGCCCTGTCTGCGCTCTCCCTCCTCAAAGATCCCACAGCACCACTTTGAGGAAGAGCCGGAGACTTCGCCCAGTTGCTTTGGCCAATATTAGTTCCTCCACCCACGCCCGAAAGCTGGTTATCTGGTCCTTTGCCACACTGCTGCTTGTGAGGTCTCGCTGTGATTAAGCCAGCTGCCCCATCTCTTAAAGTACAACAGTGACCCCTCTTCCACAGCCCTTCACAGGCTGGGGACACCTGAGGTGCTGCATAAAATGCATGTCTCCCTCTTCCTTTGCCTGGCTGGGTGACCCAAAAGGAGCTGTGGCTGCAGAATAGGGGAGCCAGCCACTGAATGACCAGCTGTTTTCCGCTAGCGGGCTTTATTTTGTCAGGAGTGCTGCTACTGTCTGATTTTACACTCTGGACTGTGGGGCTTCTCCATTCTGGTGCCCTGCGGCAGAAATGCTAATACTTTGGAGCTGGGAGGCTGGCTGTGGATTACAGGACTAATCCAGTTTGAGGGTTCTGCAGTTTGGAAATTTCTCTGGGGCTGGCGGCTGACCTGGGTGTTGAGAAACAAAATGAAGGATAGGGTGAAATGGGCCAAGCTCACATCTGCTGGGTCTCCGATAGGTTGAAGGAAACAGTGGACGATGTCTTAATCTGCAAGAACAAGGCACGTAGGATCTGTGCTGCAGCTGAATACTGAGGCTGGATTATTGCCAATAATCCCCTGTCAAGGTTTTAAACCGGTAAGTGTATTGTATTTTTCAAAAGCTGCTTCTTTTGATGTCTCTGCTTTTGATGTACGCTGTGCCAGCTAGATGCCAACTTACAGGACAGATCCCTCGTACTGTTCAACTGTGAGCAAGGTTGTGTGTTTCTTTCTCCCGTGTTCAATTCTCTCCCCTTCTCGGTTGATGGTGGCGAGCGGTGTGAATTGTAGGAGGAGGAGGAGGCTATTCAGTCCCTCCAGCCTGTTCTGCCATTCAGTGAGATCATGGTTGACATGTGACCTAACTCCACATGCTTGCATCCGCTCCATATCTCTTGTTTTCTTTTGGCTAGCCAAAAGATATCATCGTCAACCTCTGGTTTAAAATTAACGATTGACCGAGTGTCAGCTGCCATTTGCGGGAGAGTGAGTTCCAAACTTCTGCCAACTTTTGTGTGGGAAAAGTGTCTCCTGCAAGGTCTGGCTCTGGTGTCTGGCCTCGCTCAGCTGAGTCGTGCTGTTCCCCTCTGGAGCCGGGTGGTTGTGGGGCTCACATCCTACTCCAGCGTGAAAATGCCAACTGGCACTCTGGTGCAGTACTGGGGGAGGGCTGCACTTTTGGATGAGACGTTAAACCGAGACCCCTCTGGGTGGACGTAATAGATCCCACAGCTGCTATTGGAAGAAGAGCAGGGGGTGGTTCTCCCTGGTGCCCTGTGGTCCAATATTTACCCCTCCAGCAGCATCGCTGATTAACTGGTCATTGTCACATCACTGTTTGAAGGGATGTGCTGCGTGCAAATTGGCTCTTGTATCTTCCATATTACAATGCTAACTATACTTCAAAAGTGTCCCTTTTTTCAAAGCGTTTTGGGCCTCCCCAAGGTGGTGATAGGCTGCTATATAAACGCAAGCCTTTCTTTTTAATGCTGCGGGGCATGCTTTACAAAAAAATTTCAGCTGCTTTGGACCCTAAATGTTTCGAGACAGGGAAGGGGATGCGAGTAGACGCCACTTCCTCCAACGTCAGAAGTTAAGCTTTTCCCTCTGTCCTGGAATTTTTTTTTTTTGTGTGGATTTCCTCTGAGTTGCTTTTGCTCCACAGTGGGGAGGTGGAGAGTGGTGGTGGGGTGGGGAGGGGATATGAATTGGGCACATTGCATATGTCTGTCAAACCAGGAACTTTGACCACCTGGATTGCTAGGCAGCAATGGAGACAGGTAGGACCCCACCCCCCCCGCCCCCCACCACCGGCCGCTCTCCGGTACAAGATAGCTCTTTTTGTCCGCAGTGAAGCTGCAACTTCCCCCACCCCCACCCCGGGGCAAAACAAGTTCAAACCCCTGTTGCCCTTCAAGATAGGGAGGGGGGAGAAAAAAGAGCAGATCCAACGAACCATAAAGTGTTGGGCAGGTAAGATTAAGTTCTGAGCTTCAAAGGACCAGGGGAGGGCAGAGAGCCTGAGGGAGGTGAGCAGCTCCGTCATTTTGGCGGTGTGACAGTAGGCTGCATGCTAAGGCTTGGCCCAGACTCGTTGAGAGGGCAGGGTAGAGCTTGGCGTGTCCGAGACCCTCACTGCTAATCCATTTACTCCTTTTGGGGGAGAGTGGGTGGGCGAAGGAATTTCTCCCTCAGCCTCCTTTGTTTAAAAATTAATATATATATATATATTGTTTCCCCCTGCTCCTTTCCGTTAAGTGTGCTGCTAAACACAGGGAGTGGGCGCTGATAACCGATCAGGACACATTTGCAACATCCTGCGCCGAATCCTGCAGATCTGTTTCCGTGCTGGGTGCAGCACAGTGCACCTTCACAAGAAAAAAGTCCCAGAGCCTTGGAAATACTGACTAATATTTACCCATCTTGTCCAAATGGTATGGGACTGAGTGCAAACTGAGATGGAGGTTATCCTGAGTTTGATTTTATTTCTCCCTGTGGGTGTGGCCACGTTTATTGCCCATGCCCAGTTACCAAAGAGCGGTTTGGGAGGGCGTTCCTCGTGAGGTATTGGATGGGCGAAGTGTGCAGCACAGGCTGACTGGCAGATTTCCTTCCCTGAAGGACATTAGTCGCTGTCTTTTTTAGGGCAACCCCTTAGCTTCCCTGTTCCCTTTTTGTTTTGCATGTAGCGCCAAGCCCACATTTAGTGAATTCCGCTTGCTGACACGAGACTTCCTGACACCTGGGTTGTTTGTCCAGTACCATAACTGCTGACAATACTCTTGCTTCGGCCACGAAGGATTTACCCTGCACTATCATGCACCTCTCTTGGTACACTGCACCTGTGACAGTCACTGCAGACTTTGTTTACTGGCTGTTTGTTATCTGAGCCTGAAGCTCTGGAATCACTGCTCGAAACCCCTCTGCCTCTCCACGCCTTTTTCTCGTGCTCTCTCCCGCTCTCGCCCTCTTTCTCGCGCTCTCCCTCTCTGGCGCGACATCCCTCTCTGGCGCGCTCTCCCTCTCTCTCTCGCGCGGGCTCTCCCACACTCTCTGGTGCGCATCCCTCCCTCCCTCTCTGGCGCGCGCGCCC